>NC_057813.1:100822016-100826275 GCF_018294505.1 Triticum aestivum | reverse complement strand
TTCAATACACTACCGAGGATCCACCTCCGTCTTCCTACGGAAGAGCCATCCTCGGCACTCACACTTATCTTGAGGCTTTTAACAGTTTCCATTTACTTGTCTATGAACTGTATAGGCAACCAAGTAGTCCCTTACCGCGGACGCGGCTATTCGAATAGATTATGATAACCCTGCAGGGGTGTACTTCTTCATACATGTTTCCACCACTTAGCGTCTGCACACGACATGTGCTCGGCAGACTTCAAGCGAAAGCCGACGTGGGTGTAGACCACGACCTACCTAAACACTTAAGCCTCTAGTCCAGGTTTATCGCCTATTCAGGTTCCATCCGCAGGGAGTCCGGCCGAGGTTTCCCATACGGCCCCGAACGATGTGAACAGGGTTCCCGAGATACCTAACGGGTATTCGGTACACCCGGCCACGTACCTACCGCATCACAGCCCACCCCTACGGTCAGCGCTGTCCACGGCCTCCAGTAGGCTACAAACACCAGAAACTACTTGCAACTCCTGGACAGAGAACTAGGGTGAATAAGAAGTCGAGCGGGGTCATATTTCAGGGCCCAATGCATGGTAGTAGCTGTATCTTAAATCACGCATACAGATCTCAGTGCTTAAGGTCGGCTTCAATGAAACAACCCACCATGTACTCCTACATGGCCTCTCATCGACACCTTTACCAAATCGTGTTCACCACACCACTCTTATTACCGACATGATCATTTCACTCCAGCCCATCACCCAGATGAACCAGACCTGACACGACTCTAAGCGTAGCAGGCATAGCAAGGTAGGAACAACACATACATATGGCTCAATCAACTCCTACACATGCTAGTGAGTTTCATCTAGTTACTGTGGCAATGACAGGTCATGTAGAGGAAATGGGTTCAACTACCGTAGCACACAGCAGTTTGAATCGCGTTGTCTTAATGCAGTAAAAGAGAGCAGGAGCGAGAACATGGGATTGTATTGATATGATCAAATGGTTGGTTTCTTGCCTGATGGTTCGATGCACTGATACGGTTCTTCGCTAGGGTAATCAGGGTACTCTTCGGGGACAGAACCTGCCGCAGAGAGCACCGATACACAAGCATTACCAAACAGTATGCAACAATATGATGCATGCATGAGACATGGCAAAATGAGTGTATTGGGCTAATGCAACTAAAACCAGGGGTGTTTGAACAAATTTGAATCAAGGATTCAAATTTCAAATTCAAATATGGCCTTTTAAAGTGCCTTTTCTTGTTCTGCTTAAAACATCAATTTAACTTGTTTGATCATGAATGAAAATATTACAGATGGATAGATTGGATTTTTCTGATCATTTTTCATATATAATTTGTCCAATTTGGAGTTACAGAATAAAAGTTATGAATTTTTGAAGTTTAAATAATATTCTAGAATTTCCTGATTTAATTTAATTCCAGAAATATAATTATTGCGTCAGCATGACGTCAGCATGACGTCAGTGGTCAACTGTGGCTGGCTGAGGTCAAACCTGACGTGTGGGGCCCACACGTCAGTGACAGGGGGGGTTAAACAGGATTAAATTAATCCTAATTAGGGGTTAGTGGCGCTGGGGCCCACTGTCAGTGTCAGGGGGGGTTGACTAACAGTAGTTAGCGCTAACCTAACCACCTGGCCGACAGGGCCCACGCGTCGGTGACCCTGGGGGGTCAAACCCCAGGTCGGACAAGTCAAACCCCACCGGCGACATGACGCCGGCGAGGCCCGAGACGGCGGCGAAAGTGCTTTTTGCCATTCCGGCAACCAAATGGACGGCGGAAGGCATCTACGTGTTGCTGAGGTTGAGCCGCGACTATTGGTGGTGGTGGTTGGGCTCGGGGTGGCCGGAGTTGACGACGGCGAGCTCGGCTGCGGCGGCCGGAGTTCGAGTGCGGTCGGGATCAGTGTTGCAGGGGGTTTGGGGAGGCGTTGGTGCGTGCTGCGTGCTCCTAGTGAGGCGTGGAGCACGATAGTGTGCTCGGTTGGGCGCTACGGTGACCGTGGCCACGACGGCGACATCGCCGGCGGCGTGGAGCTCTCGGCCAAGGTGGGGCTAAGGCCTAGAGGTCGAAAGAGACCCGGGAAGAAGGGGGAAACGATCCGGGGGCTCACCGCGGAGCTGCAGGGATGGTTAGCGGGCTCGGGGACGCGCTGGTGACGGTGAATTCGACGGCGACGACGGTCGGAGCCCGAAGAGGGGAACGGCGACGTGGCGGCGATGCAGGGCTTCCGGGGACCCGTGGAGCGGTGGGGAGGAAGAGGGAGTCGAGGCGGAGCTTCTGAGCTAGTCGGGGGAGCGAGGGGTGGCCGGAGACGATGGCTATGGCGAACGGCGGCGACGGTGGTGTTCGGCCGTGAGAGAGAGAGAGCGAGGGAGAGGAGAGGAGAGCCGGGGGAGAGTGAGAGAGAGCAGGGGGAGAGGCGTGGCGTCGTCCAGGGCGTCGAGCGAGGAGGGGAGGGCAGGCAAGCAGGCGAGCAGGTGGCGTGGCGCGGTGGCGCGCGCGCGCCGACCACACTCCCCTCCCTCTGTCGGGACGAAGACGACAGAGGAGGGAGGTGGGCTGGGCCGGCTGCTGGCTGGGCCAGCCAGCTGGCTGGGCCGCACAGGGAGGAGCCCAGGTAAGCTTCTCCCTTTATATATTTTTCTGTTTTCTGATTTTCTAATACTTCTGCAACTTTGTTGAATTAAATAAAATACCTAGGCTAGTTCAAAAATCACCAAACTATTCCTGGCCCATAGTTGGATTATTTCCAACATGAAACATTTTAGTTTGGAGATATTTGAGCATTTAAATATTTTATATAATTTTAAATGCCCAAATTCAAAGAATTTATGAATTAATTCAAAAACCCTAAGATGGCCTAGGAAAATGTGCACCACTTTTGGCAGAGGTTCTGAACCAAGACAAAAATGATGGGCATTTTAGAAGGGCATTTCAGGTTCATTGAAAATTATTTTAGTAAACCCTAGTTGGTTTCAGAGGGGACTGGGGGTTCTGTCATCCCCATTTCAAGTTTCTGATGAAAGAGTAAACATGATGCAACACTCTAATGCATGACTAGCTAGGTTGTGACAGTAGTCGCGCGTTCACAAAAAAGCGATCAAACGCTCAGCCTATGTATTTCTCGTGTAAATAGATAATTTAGTGCCATTGGTTATTTACTTTAAACATAATGCATTGACGTGTTAGTGTAGAGGCGCACAAAAATAAATGGATATTGTAGTCAGCTACTTAAAAGTGTTACCTCATATGATTACATAGCCTCCATTTCATAAATTGCGTACCCGTTGAATTCATATATGAATATTACATATATTACTTCAAAATAGAAACTTAAATCATCCAAGACTAATGAATTTGAATGCAAGAGTAACAATGGTGCATGAACATGATAGCTACATTGGTTGTTTGAAGAAACATCACTGTAACTTTGGCATGCACAACTGAAAAGGTTTATTTAAATAGAAAAAATGTGATATGTGAGTGTCCAATCTTTATAGCGTTGAATCAATATTGTACCTTTGGCCACGGTACAAAGTAGATATTGACTTATGTTCAAGCGATGCATGTCCACGATCTATAGATAGTGATACGTGAATGAATTGTGCAATCTCTCTCACACGCATACATATCTCATTTCCCTGTGGGCATCAGAATCACACACGCGCACTTCGTGTATTTCTCTCCCTCTGTTAGAGTTAAATTTGTCTTTCTACCCCGTCCTACAAGTCTCTCACATAGAAACACACACGCTCTCTATGTCTAACACGCCCACCCCTTTAATTCCGCCCACCCACAACCACTAATGTCTCAAAGTATAATAATGTCTCTCACACATATGCTATCTACCTATCCCTTAATATAGCTAGATATGTGTCACACAAACTCCTTTTCCCTACTAGCAAGATGCCCATGTGTTGCACAGAACATCAAGATGCATTTTTATGAGAAGTTTATCTTCTGGGAGAAAAGGATGAACGAGGGAATGCATTGTTTGAAAATGCGGAGAGGGGTGTGGGTATCTTTTTGTAAATATGCCATAGTTTCCTTCCTATCCGTCGGATATAAATCGGATGGCCTATATTGTAGGATGGCAGGAACACCATCATCACCTACTCTGTTTTTATAAGAGTAGAGATATGTGAGTGTCACTACCCCCCCCCCCCCACACACACCCACACACCCACACTTCCCAACACCGAAGGAGTAGGGTGATACCTCGATCTTGATACGAATCTATCGACTG
>NC_057813.1:100817137-100821774 GCF_018294505.1 Triticum aestivum | reverse complement strand
ACTGGCTTCTCTCTCAAACATACACACACACACTACCCAGTACCGAAGGAGTAGGGTGGCACATCGATCTTGATAATAATCTATCTACTCCTCTTTCAAACAAACACACACACACACACACATACACACACTTGCTAGTTGTGCCTTTGTGCCTACCGCGCACACTCTCGATACGTCTTTCTCTCCCTCCCCCCAACTATGATAGCAGAAGGGTGACAACT
The DNA here is from genome assembly GCF_018294505.1 of Triticum aestivum. NCBI lineage: Eukaryota > Viridiplantae > Streptophyta > Magnoliopsida > Poales > Poaceae > Triticum > Triticum aestivum. The sequence goes on along the minus strand of NC_057813.1, from coordinate 100,821,553 downwards.
CAATCTGATCATAATCTGTCAATTGGTTTCTCTCTCAAACATTGTGTCTTGGTGCCTCGCTCGGTAGCCCCCTCGATATGTAGACTTCTCGCGCGCGCACAGCTTAAGTGATGATGACGCTAAACCCAGTGTGCCTTGTTTTTACCGGCCTCATGTGAGAGTTTTCACCCTGTTTTCCGTTAATTAACAAGGCAACCTTTTCTTTGTTACTACTAGTGAATCTGAAATCATTCGGGGTAGACATAAAATATATCACTTCAACCCAATTATCGCAGCAACTATTTTAAAAGAAATTAGCTAGCTGCCCGTGCGCTGCACGGAACATCAAGATGCATTTGTATGAGTAGTTTATCTTGTGAGAGAAAAGACTGAACGAGGGAAGGCCTTATTTGCGAACATGGAGAGACGTGTGGGCTTATTTTTGCAAAATTGCCATAGTTTCTTTCCTATCCGTTAGATATAAATCCGACGGCCTATATTGCAGGATGGCATGCACACCATCATCACCAACTCTGTTTTCTACTCCCTCCGTCCGAAAATACTTCTACATACATTTCATTTTATGCATTTTGGTGACAAGTATTTCCGTACGGAGGGAGTATTTGTCTTTTTAGAGATTTTAACAAGTGACTATGACCGGACCTTACCAACATACTCAAAAAAGTAGTCCATAATTTTTATGTTACCCTCTTTTCTTGGTGGTGCAGTGCCATCTGGAAACCTCATAAATAAATCAAGGACAGATCTGACCCCTTCCTGAAAAGACATATGGAGCAAAATGAGTGAATCTACACTCTAAAATATGTCTACATACACATCGGTATGTGGTAGTCCATTTGAAATATGAAAAAGACAAATATTTAGGAACGAATGGAGTATATATAAGAGTAGACATGGAGATACATCTCCAGCATGGTCTACAACAAAAATGTGTTGGGCTAGTTAGCGCCGGATGCTCGCAACGCGATGACATGAGTTTGAATTCTATCTTTTAACTTTAGATTTTTTATATTATATATTACTCTACTTATTTAATATATACTTCTTTCGCTACTGTACCGACAGTGGAACCCATAGAGTACTTAGAATACAAGATTAAGGATGGACTTGTTTCTTTTTAACTTTATGTACGAAGCTGTAGCCACCCTGCAAGTCACGTGTACACTGTACATTCAATTAACTTTTTATAGAGGGACAATCATACAGGCAATTAACTCAAATGGATTGGATGTCACTCTATTATTTCCAGCATAAAGAGCATCTCCAACGGCAGCCAACAAATTTCCTCCCGCTTCATTCCGTGGAGGACGACATCAAACGCCAGCGGCATACATTTTTACAACTCTAACCAACCAGATGAAATTCATGCAAACACGGACTGATTTCATATAAGCATGAAGGATTTTGTATAAAAAAGTCGGATCTTCATATAAACATGATGGATTTCATTACATTTACATGAACTAAGAGGTGCCAATCCAGCTCTCTTGTATAATTAATACTCCCTCCATCCAGAAATAATTGTCCTCGAGATTTATTTTAGTTCTAAAGGGTCGACGAAGCTCCTCGGAAGAGACGAAGCAGCAAAGAAACCACATGAATCCGCGGTCATCGCCTCGGCGGTGGCCTTCATGGGTCCCAAGTGGCGGCGGCCTCCCGTGTTCTACTTCTCCTCGATGATGGTGGCGGACACTGAGAAGCTGGCCACCGACTCGTCGCTCTCCATGCACCCGGCTTTTGTCTCTGCCTGCATGGCGCTGCCGCAGGCACGTGAGGCGCTCCCACAGACATGGGAGGCGCGGCCACCGCAAGCACTGGTGGCGCGGTACGCCGCGGCAGCGATGGCGCCCATACCGACATGCTCGCCACCGTGCCGGCGTGGAGCAACTCGCCACTCCTCATTGAGCTGAACTGGAGTGGCCAGTTGCTGAACCACGCGCCTGCTTGGATGACAACTGGTTCCGTCGGGCCAAGCAAGGTTGGTGAAGCATCGAGCGGCCTCGCCCGTATTCGGAGGGCTCGGCGGGCCACCCAGCCGGGTAATATGCTGGATAACGGCTCATCGGAATCCATCGTAAGAGTGGAGAAAATGTTGAAGCAGGGGATGGGGGTGCGGCGGAGGGGTGCGATTCTTGCCCGCTATCTGTCTGGCCTCGTGTAAATAGAGGCCGGACGGTAGGAGCTTGGCCGGCGTCTGGCCTCGTTTAAACTGAGGGCGGACGGGAGGAGCTCGGCCGGTATTGCGCTTAATTCCGGCCCGCTCATGAACGGACGTGTGGCCGGAGTAGGATTCTCGGTTTGCATGCGGGTTTAACGGAGGGGTTTAATGGAGGCGTCGGGCGTGCAGTGGGCGGCGCAGTACTATTCGATTTGATAGCAGTAATGAGCCGTCAAATCACAAAGGCCCTCGCCTCTCGTGAAACCGACCGAGCTAGACTGCCCCGGGCTCTAGCCTTTTAAAAAATGTATATACTCCACTTTTGTACAGTAGTAGTATCGATGGATTGCGCCATGGAGCAAAACTTGAAATTAAAAAAAAAGGTGGTACATATAGAGAGTGCTCGTCGCCAAATTATGCATATAGTACTATTAAAAATGCTTGTCACAATAATGGTGTCCAGCATAAGTGCACAACCCACCCCTCAAATAAAACTAAGCACCCTGGAATTCTTTGACAAAACTAAGCACCCTGAAACTCTTTGACAACTAAACTACTGGCTATATGATGCTGGCCATATATATTGTACATATATACTGTGAAGAAATGAGTGGTACTACTATACCAACTAAAAGATGAAATGTAAGAAATACTAGTATGTACGTACTGAATAGTTAAAGTAACGAGAAGAAACATAACATAGTTCTGCTGGGGGCTCACCACAACACACCCCTCAAATTAAATTAAGCACACCTGAAATTAAACTTTGCAACTATTCCAGTAGACACTGCATTAGAACCACCATGAGCAACGACACTGCAACCTTACTCGGACTCCTTGTCCACGTCCTCGACTTCGTCCTTGTCCCTCTTCCTCTTGGCCGATACTTCTTTGCTTCAACCGCACACTTGGCTGTTGCTCTTCATCCAACCCTTCTAGATATTGAAACAAAGGTAGCCATCCATTGCAGCGTAGTGGATGTGGTCTATATCTAGTACATTCCGCTACCATGCATAACGATGAAACGTCTATGGAGGTTTCTCCAGTTTACGTTATGAAGGATGAACCATGGCTCCTGCCAGGGTCAGCATTGAAGGCTGACGAGAGGACACCAGCCGATTCTTCTGGAGGTTGAAGGTGTTGCCTACAACGAGGCCTATCTGACCCAGGACTTCTTTGTCATTACCTAAGTCTACAGTAACAAATCTGACTAGGTTGCTCTCGAGGAAGTCCTTAAAATCCAGGCACTCAAAGTCGGCATGGCATATGTGGTAGACCAAGCATAAGTCATGCACGCAAACCTGGATCACGGCGGACTTCTTCCTCTCTTCGTCCTTTAGATCCTTCTCTCATCCCAAGACTGTGGTGTACTCAAGATCTAGCCCAGCGACCCACTCATCATCTGAGTCTTCGAACATGCGTCTGAAGCAAGAAAGGCATCCTTTCACCGTCGCGGAAGAACGGGTGTAGATGACGTCGAACTCATCGCTGGTGATGGTTCTAACCTTGTACTCACAGCTGGTCGTGGAGATTTGGGACGTTGTGGATTTGGGAGGAGGGTTAGGATTAGTGGACCTACCATAATGTGAATGGACGGGACGACTAGGAGCGAACTGTAACGCCCCAGATGTAACTTTCCCCATTTGTACTCCAACTCTTGCCGTTTCCGGTGTCAAGTTATATTTATTTCTCGGGTTCGGGTCTTTGTCTCCGTGTGTTGTTTTTCTTTTTCGTGCATCTCTTATCATGCCATCTCGTGCATTGCATTTGCATACATGTTCATCTCATGCATTCGAGCATTTTCCCCGTTGTCCGTTTAGCATTCCGGCGTTTCGTTCTCCTCCGGTGGTCATTTCTACCTTTCTTTCTTCTGTGGGGTTTAAACATTTCCGGATTGGACCGAGTCTTGCCAAGCGGCCTTGGTTTACTACCGGTAGACCGCCCGTCAAGTTTCGGGTCATTTGGACTTCGTTTGATACTCCAACGGTTAACCGAGGGACCGAAAAGGCCTCGTGTGTGTTGCAGCCCAACACCCCCCAAATTTGGCCCAAAACCCACCAAACTCTGCTCCATGTCCTAGAGCGTTCGATCACGATCGTGTGGGCGAAAACTGCACCTCATTTGGACTCTCCTAGCTCCCTCTATGCCTATATATACACCCCTCCGTTTTCGGATCTCTCCCTCTCCCCGAAACCCTAAAAAAAAAAACAGATCCTCCCCGCCAGATCCGCGCCGACGGACGTGTCCGCCCCCGGCTG
>NC_057813.1:100807254-100816518 GCF_018294505.1 Triticum aestivum | reverse complement strand
CCGCGGCTCCCCTCGCCGCCCGGCGACCCCGGCCGCGCCGCCCCTCGCCGTCTCGTCGCCGGCCACCGCCTCCTCCACGCCCGGCCCCCTCTCCGGCGACCTCCCGGAGCCCGGCGTCCCTTCCTCTCCGGCGAACAGTGAACTCCGGCGCCACCTCGGGATTCGTGCCGCCAGATCCAGATCCCGTTTTGGATTCGGTTGACTTCTCTCCCCCGAAACCCTAGTTTTTTAGGCAAACTTTGACTGCTTGTTTCTTTGCAACCGTAGCTCCGTTTTGGGTGTATGATATATCAAAATCTTCGCCACGACATGTACATCATTTCATTCCATCGCATCATTTGCATTTGAGGTCATATTGATACCCTAAATGCTGCTAGAAGGAGGCTTCGTGAGTTAAATTGCAGATCCGTTAGTTCATCATGCACTTTTGTCATTTTTGCTATGTTTAATCCGTGCATGATATGCCTGTGCCCCTTTGGGATGTATTGTGAAGCATTTTGTCTTCTTTCCAGAGGTGCCACCCATGCATTTTTAGGATGTGTGTGTTGTCTTGTGCAAGCTTGCGAAGAGAGGTACCTGAGATTGCAGATTTCAGGGACTTAGTGATTTTCACTAAGTCTGGGATATTTTAGTTCATGATGCTATATGTCCAGCTTGTTTCTTAGCGATCCGTGCCTCTTTTGAGGATGATCAGTAAGGGAGTTTTGATATTTATGTCATGCTCTATCCATCCATGTCTTTGTTGGCATTTGTGGAGTGCTCTAGGTTGACTCATTCGAGCTCAACTTTTGCTTCGTTGTTAATCGGGGCAGATCGTCAACTTGTTTGCGATTTCGCCGATGCTACCGTTAGAGTTCCATGCACGCTATGCCTTCGTTCTTGCCATGTGTAGCTAGCACTTTGTGCCTTCTTGCTGGTTATATGATTTCCTTGCCATGACTTGCACCATAATGAGTGCATCGAGCTCGTTTACATGCCTTCGTGAGTTAAATTTCAGCATGTCTCAGTTTTCACTAAGTCTGAAAACTGATTGTGTTCGGGCAATGTTCGTGAGCTCGGTAGAGTATTTTGTGAACCCTTTTGGCCCCAGGTCACTTTGGGTGTTTTATTAAGCTTGATGAATAGCTCCATGCCATGTTCTTACTTGTCATGTTCAGGGTTTCTATCATGTTGTTTTGCTGCTCCGTAGAGAGCTTCGTGATCTGAAATTTCAGACTAGTGTTGATTTCACTAAGTCTGAAATCTGTTTTGCATTTGCGTTTTAGCCATGCTTGTTTGAACCTCTTAATGGATGAATTTGCCTATGGCTCAGTGCTAGTGTTTTGTCAACCATCTTGTGTACATCACTGCCATGTATTTTGTTTTCATGTTTGGTGGCTGTAGCATGTTCATTTCGTTGCATTTAGATGCCTACTTGCTGTAAATCGCAGACCGGTGTCATATCTTAAAACGCTCGCCTTTTCCAAACCGTAGCTCCGATTCCTATGATCTTTATATCGTTTTCAAGCGATTTCATCCCCTCTATCCAGTGGAACACTTGGTTTTCCAAGTTGATGCCAGGTTCATGCATTTCCTGTCATATCTTGCATTTTGCATCCCGCATCGCATCCCGCATAGCATATCGTCATTTCATCATATTGCTTGGTCTTGTCCGTGGTTGATTGTATCCTTGTTGCTTGTTTGTCTTGTTGGGTAGAGCCGGGAGACGAGTTCGCTACCGAGGAGCCCGTTGAGTTTGCTTGTGAGGATCCAGTCAACTCTGACAACTGTGCAGGCAAGATGATCATACCCACGAAATCACTACTATCTTTGCTATGCTAGTTTGCTCGCTCTTTTGCTTTGCCAATGCTACGATGCCTACCTTTTTCTTGTCAGCCTCCCAATTGCCATGTTGAACCCCTAACCCACCATGGTCCTAGCAAACCGTTGATTGGCTATGTTACCGCTTTGCTCAGCCGTTCTTATAGCGTTGTTAGTTGCAGGTGAAGATTGAAGCCGTTCCTTGTTGGAACATTTATATTCTTGTTGGGATATCATTATATTGCTATGTTATCTTAATGCACCTATATACTTGGTAAAGGGTGGAAGGCTCGGCCTCTCGCCTAGTGATTTGTTCCACTCTTGCCGCCCTAGTTTCCGTCATATCGGTGTTATGTTCCCGGATTGTGCGTCCCTTACGCGGTTGGGCTATAATGGGAACCCCTTGATAGTTCGCCTTGATTAAAGCTTTTCCAGCAATGCCCAACATTGGTTTTACCATTTGCCACCTAGCCTCTTTTTCCCTTGGGTTTCCGGAGCCCGAGGGTCATCTTATTTTAACCCCCCCGGGCCAGTGCTCCTCTGAGTGTTGGTCCGAACCAGGCAGCCTGCGGGGCCACCTCGGGGAAACTTGAGGTTTGGTTTTACTCGTAGCTTGACCTATCCGAGCGTGCCCTGAGAAAGAGATATGTGCAGCTCCTATCGGGATTTGTCGGCACATTCGGGTGGTGTTGCTGGACTTGTTTTAACCTGTCGAATCATCTTGTTGTACCGAGATACCGAGTCTGATCGGTGTGTCTTGGGTGGAGGTCTATTCCTTCGTTGACCGTGAGAGCTTGTTATGGGCTAAGTTGGGACCCCCCTGCAGGGATGGATCTTTCGAAAGCCGTGCCCGCGGTTATGGGCAGATGGGAATTTGTTAACGTCCGGTTGTAGATGACTTGAACTAAACTTGATTAAAATAAATCAACCGTGTGTGTTACCGTGATGGCCCCTTCTCGGCGGAGTCCGGGAAGTGGACACGGTGTTGGAGTTATGCTTGCGCAGGATGTTCCTTTAGCTTCTCGCTCGTGCTTCGCCTTCTCTTCTCGCTCTCTTTTGCGTATAAGTTAGCCACCACATATGCTAGTCGCTGCTGCAGCTCCACTTATATTTGCCTTATCCATCCCTATGAGCTTAAATAGTCTTGATCGCGTGGGTGTGAGATTGCTGAGTCCCTGTGGCTCACAGATACTACAACTCCAGATGCAGGTCCAGGTGATTCCGCTCCAGTTGACGATTACGAGCTCAAGTGGGAGTTCGACGAGGACTCTCAGCGATACTACGTGTCCTTTCCAGATGATCAGTAGCGGTGCCTAGTTGGGGTTATCGATTCAGGACCTTGTCGCATGTTGGGTTCTTTTCCATTTTGGCGCCGTAGTCGGGCCATGAGTGTTTGTTTGATGGATGTTATTTATGTACTCTGATGTGATGTGGCGAGTGTAAGCCAACTATGTTATCTCCCCCTTTTATTATATATTACATGGGATGTTGTAATGATTGCCCGACTTGCGACATTGCTTTCAATGCGGTTATGCCTCTAAGTCGTGCCTCGACACGTGGGAGCTATAGCCGCATCGAGGGCGTTACAAGTTGGTAATCAGAGCCATCCCTGACCTTAGGAGCCCCATTGCTTGATCGTTTTTAGCAGCCGAGTTGTGTCTAGAAAAAATGTTTTGAGTCCTTAGGAATTATATATCGGAGAGCTTAGGAATTCTTTTTACTTCCCAGTCTCCTCATCGCTCTGGTAAGGCATCCTGGCGTAGAGTTTTGACTCTTCTCTTCTCAAATTTCACAAAAAATTTTTAGGATCACGCGAGTATCTTGGTTTTGTTCCGATGGTTTTGTGACGAGAACATTGTTCTTGGTGCCTCCTGTCTTTAGGGGTTGTGGCAGTGTCCCGGGGAGTTGAGCTCCGAGGTGTTGTCGTCACAATTTTATCGTTGCAATTCTGGTATACTTGAGATATGTTCGCCGACATCGAAAATCTCTTTTATGCAGTTCGTTGGTGAGATAACCTCGACGCCACCCAGTACTGGGGCGGGAGTTCGGGAGTATCGCCATAACTTGTATAACGGATGCTTTTCGAAGGTTGAGGTAGATGGTTTCCGAAGTTTTCCTGGTTATGTGTTGAAGGATGGATACAGCTGGATGTAGGATTTGCTAGTTTGGGTGAGATATTGTGCTTCCCCTGTATCCCCAACACCTGATTGCATAACCGGAAAGGTTCGGGAGTTTCATAGGTGGGAATTCTAGTAGCTCTAGTTCTTCTTCCACAGATATTGGTTTGAGATTGGGATTTCTTACCGATTATTCGTTCTTGATCCGTACCTTGTTGAATTATTTCTCTTCCTTAATTCTTCGTGGCTTCTCAATTTATGGATATGTGACCATTTGAAGAGGAATGCATTCGTTCATTTTGTTCGGATGTGAAGACTATATGTTGCAATTTTCATTCCGTTGGATTCAGCTTCTATATTGTTGTCTATCTATGTGCTAATGGTGGTCAACCTCTTCAGGATGGCTCCTCCAACGCGCACGACTCCGAATCCTGATCCGCCTCCGCCTCCCCCTCCTCCGGAAGCATGGCAAGCTGTGATGGCCGCTACTAATGCAAACACACAGTTGATCATGCAAATCCTCCAAGAGCGCAATCAAGGCAGTCAAGGGAATCAAGGCCATAATCAGCACCACTTTGCTACTCTGAACCAGTTCCTTGCTAATGGCCCAAAGACGTTCAGCGGTTGTGTTGAGGCTACCGACGCTGACGATTGGCTAGTGGATCTGGGTAAGCATTTTGAATGCAGCAACGTCAGGCCTGAAGATTTCGTCAAGTTCGCTTCTTTCCAGCTCAAAGATCAGGCTGCAGAGTGGTTCCAGCAGTACAAGGATTCCAGAGGTGGACGTCTGATCACTTGGGACGATTTCCGTCAAGATTTCCGCGCTCATCACATCCCTCAAAGTGTGGTTGAGAGTAAGCGTCAGGAATTCCACAATCTGAAGCAAGGCTCTTTGTCTGTCTATGACTACAACAAGTTGTTCCAGAAGCTCGCCCGTTTTGCCAAGCAGGATGTTCCTGATGAGAAGAGCATGATCTATCAGTTCAGGGGTGGTCTTCGTGAGGAAATTCAGCTCGCTCTTGTCCTCTTTGAGCCGTTGAGATACGATGAGTTCTACAACATGGCACTGAAGCAAGAGGCTGCTCAGATGAGATGTGATCCTTCCAGGAAGCGTGCCAGAGATGCTACTCCGTCTTCCTCTACTCAAGTGGTCAAGCAGCAGAAGTATTGGCTTCCTCCTCCTCCGTTTCGTCAGCCGTATCAGCAGAAGAGCAAAGGTGGCAGTGGTTTCTCCCACCCACCCAACCCAGGCTTTCAGAACAAGTCCTCGTCTCAAGCGCCAAGACCGAGTGCTCCGTATCACCGTCCGCTTTCGGAGGTCACGTGCAACAAGTGCCAACAGAAGGGTCACTATGCCAACAAGTGTACCAACCAGAGGCGTCTTCCTCCTCCTCCTCCTGTCAGATCGGCAAGTACAGCTGTGGTCAAGCATAATCCCAAGTACGCCAAGGTCAATATGCTGAATGCAGCTCAGGCTGAGGATTCTTCAGATGTCATTATGGGTAACCTTCCTATTAATGATATTCCTGCAAAAGTTATTTTTGACACGGGTGCATCGCATTGTTTCATGTCAAAGCCATTTTTTACCAAGCATGAGTTCGTTTCTTCTCATTTGGGTAAACATATGGATATCATTTCTCCTGGCAAACGTTTGAGCGCAAGTCTGGAGGTGCCAGATGTCGCTATCACGATGGGCGATTTCAAGTTTCTTGCTTCTCCTATGGTTCTTGGTAACTCGGATATCGATCTTATTCTCGGGATGGACTGGCTCTCTAAGCATAAAGCTCAGCTTGATTGTGCAGCCAGGCAGATTCAATTGACTCATTCGTCTGAGGATGTCATTGTCTTTGCCGCTCGGGATAATTCCATCCGGTTGTTTTCTCTCAATGAGAAGGGTGAATTGGATGCTATTTCGCAGATTCCTGTCGTTTGCGAATATCAAGACATCTTTCCAGAAGAACTTCCAGGGATGCCTCCAAACCGGCCGGTTGAATTTGTTATTGAACTTGAGCCCGGTACGGAACCTGTGTGCAAACGTCCCTACAAGCTCGGCCCCGAAGAGTTGAAGGAGTTGAAGAAACAACTCGATGAGCAAGAAAGATTGGGTCTCATTCGGCCTAGTACTTCTCCGTGGGGTTGTGGTGTTCTTTTTGTGAAGAAGAAGGATGGATCGAGTCGACTTTGTGTTGATTACCGTCCAGTAAACAAGAAGACCATCAAGAACAAATACCCACTTCCCAACATCAATGAGCTGTTCGAACAACTCAAGGGTGCTCAAGTATTCTCCAAGCTTGATCTCCGTATGGGTTATCATCAGATTCGTATTCGTGAGCAAGATATTCCCAAGACGGCGTTCAGGACAAGTTTTGGTTCATATGAATACACCGTCATGTCTTTTGGCCTCGCCAACGCTCCTCCGACGTTCTCTCGCATGATGAACTTCATCTTCAACCCCTACACCAATGAATTCGTTTTGGTCTATCTCGACGACATTCTGGTTTTCTCGAAGAACAAGGAAGATCATGCCAAGCACTTGCGTTTGGTTCTTGACAAGCTCAGGGAACATCAGTTCTACGCCAAGTTCTCCAAGTGTGAATTTTGGCTCGATGAAGTTCTTTATCTTGGTCATATCATCTCTGCCAAGGGCATTTCCGTGAATCCTGAGAAGGTGTCCGCAATTGTGAATTGGGAACCCCCTCAGAACGTGAAGCAACTCCGCAGTTTCCTCGGTCTCGCAAGCTATTGCAGAAGATTCGTTGAAACCTTTTCTAAGATCGCCAAGCCTCTCTCAAATCTTCTTCAGAAGCACGTCAAGTACGTTTGGTCTCCGGAGTGTGATATTGCTTTCAACTCTTTGAAAGAGAAATTGGTCACTGCTCCAGTTCTGACTCCACCTGATGAAACCAAGCCGTACGAGGTCTTTTGTGATGCCTCTCTCCAAGGTCTCGGTGCTGTACTGATGCAAGAGAAGAAAGTTGTTGCTTATACCTCTCGCCAGTTGAAACCTAATGAGAAGAACTACCCCACTCATGATCTCGAGTTGGCGGCAGTTGTACACGCTTTGTTGACTTGGAGACATCTTCTATTGGGAAGGAAAGTGGATATTTTCACTGATCACAAGAGTCTCAAGTACATCTTCACTCAGCCTAATCTCAACCTCAGGCAGACTCGATGGGTCGAAATGATTCAAGAGTACAATCCGAGTATCGAGTATACTCCAGGCAAGGCTAATGTGATTGCTGACGCTTTGAGCAGAAAAGCATATTGCAACAGTCTGATTCTCAAGCCTTATCAACCCGAGCTTTGTGAAGCTTTTCGCAAACTTAATCTGCAAGTTGTTCCTCAAGGTTTCCTCGCCAACCTTCAAGTCTCTCCTACCTTAGAAGACCAGATTCGCCAAGCCCAACTTCTTGATGCTATGGTGAAGAAGGTGAAGATTGGTATTGCAAAGAGTCAGTCCAAGTACAAGTGCTACCGACTTGATGACAAGGACGCTCTCTTCTTCGAGGATCGAATTGTTGTGCCCAAAGGTGAACTTCGTAAGGTGATCATGAACGAGGCTCACAACTCTCTCCTCTCCATCCACCCTGGTAGTACGAAGATGTATCAGGACCTCAAGCAAGCTTATTGGTGGACTCGAATGAAGCGCGAGATCGCTCAATTCGTGAACGAATGTGATGTCTGCAGAAGAGTGAAGGCGGAACACCAAAGGCCAGCTGGTCTCCTCCAACCTCTTGCCATTCCAGAATGGAAGTTTGACCACATCGAAATGGACTTCGTGACTGGGTTTCCAAAGTCCAAGCGTGGCAATGATGCTATATTTGTCGTCATCGACAAGCTCACCAAAGTGGCTCATTTTCTGCCTATCAAAGAGTCAATCACTGCAGCTCAATTGGCGGAACTCTATACCTCTCGCATTGTCTCTCTGCACGGTATTCCTCAAGTGATATCTTCAGACCATGGCAGCATCTTTACCTCCAAGTTTTGGGATTCTTTTCAGAAGGCCATGGGCACCAACATCCGCTTCAGCACAGCTTTCCATCCTCAAACAAGCGGTCAAGTCGAGCGTGTCAATCAGATTCTTGAAGATATGCTCAGGGCTTGTGTGATCTCCTTCGGCATGAAGTGGGAGGATTGTCTTCCTTATGCTGAATTCTCATACAACAACAGCTTTCAAGCAAGTTCGGGCAAGGCCCCCTTTGAAATTCTGTATGGCAGGAAGTGCCGTACCCCTCTCAACTGGTCTGAAACCGGTGAACGTCAGCTGTTGGGTAATGACTTAATCACAGAAGCAGAAGAGATGTGCAAAGTCATTCGTGATAACCTCAAAGCAGCCCAGTCCCGCCAGAAGAGCTACTATGATAGTAAGCACCGTGATCTGGTTTTCGAGATCGGAGATCATGTTTACCTCCGCGTCTCTCCCATGAAAGGTACTCGTCGCTTTGGTATCAAAGGGAAACTTGCCCCTAGATACGTGGGACCTTTCAAGATTGTCAGCAAGAGAGGCGACCTCGCCTATCAACTCGAGCTTCCTTCAAACTTTGCAAATGTTCATGATGTGTTCCATGTCTCTTAGCTTCGAAAGTGCTTCAAGACTCCTGACCGCACCGTCAACTTCGAGGACATTGAGCTCCAAGAAGATCTCTCCTATCGTGAGCACCCAGTTGCTATTCTCGAAGAGACTGAACGCAAGACTCGCAACAAGTCAATCAAATTTCTCAAAGTCAAGTGGTCACACCATTCCGACCGTGAAGCTACCTGGGAACGCGAGGATCACCTCCGTTCTGAGTACCCGGAGTTCTTTCAGTCCTAGATCTCGGGACGAGATCTTTTCGTAGTGGTGGAGTGTTGTAACGCCCCAGATGTAACTTTCCCCATTTGTACTCCAACTCTTGTCGTTTCCGGTGTCAAGTTATATTTATTTCTCGGGTTCGGGTCTTTGTCTCCGTGTGTTGTTTTTCTTTTTCGTGCATCTCTTATCATGCCATCTCGTGCATTGCATTTGCATACATGTTCATCTCATGCATTCGAGCATTTTCCCCGTTGTCCGTTTTGCATTCCGGCGTTTCGTTCTCCTCCGGTGGTCATTTCTACCTATCTTTCTTGTGTGGGGTTTAAACATTTCCGGATTGGACCGAGTCTTGCCAAGCGGCCTTGGTTTACTACCGGTAGACCGCCTGTCAAGTTTCGGGTCATTTGGACTTCGTTTGATACTCCAACGGTTAACCGAGGGACCGAAAAGGCCTCGTGTGTGTTGCAGCCCAACACCCCCCAAATTTGGCCCAAAACCCACCAAACTCTGCTCCATGTCCTAGAGCGTTCGATCACGATCGTGTGGGCGAAAACC
>NC_057813.1:100792508-100806594 GCF_018294505.1 Triticum aestivum | reverse complement strand
TCCCTTCCTCTCCGGCGAACAGTGAACTCCGGCGCCACCTCGGGATTCGTGCCGCCAGATCCAGATCCCGTTTTGGATTCGGTTGACTTCTCTCCCCCGAAACCCTAGTTTTTTAGGCAAACTTTGACTGCTTGTTTCTTTGCAACCGTAGCTCCGTTTTGGGTGTACGATATATCAAAATCTTCGCCATGACATGTACATCATTTCATTCCATTGCATCATTTGCATTTGAGGTCATATTGATACCCTAAATGCTGCTAGAAGGAGGCTTCGTGAGTTAAATTGCAGATCCGTTAGTTCATCATGCACTTTTGTCATTTTTGCTATGTTTAATCCGTGCATGATATGCCTGTGCCCCTTTGGGATGTATTGTGAAGCATTTTGTCTTCTTTCCAGAGGTGCCACCCATGCATTTTTAGGATGTGTGTGTTGTCTTGTGCAAGCTTGCGAAGAGAGGTACCTGAGATTGCAGATTTCAGGGACTTAGTGATTTTCACTAAGTCTGGGATATTTTAGTTCATGATGCTATATGTCCAGCTTGTTTCTTAGCGATCCGTGCCTCTTTTGAGGATGATCAGTAAGGGAGTTTTGATATTTATGTCATGCTCTATCCATCCATGTCTTTGTTGGCATTTGTGGAGTGCTCTAGGTTGACTCATTCGAGCTCAACTTTTGCTTCGTTGTTAATCGGGGCAGATCGTCAACTTGTTTGCAATTTCGCCGATGCTACCGTTAGAGTTCCATGCACGCTATGCCTTCGTTCTTGCCATGTGTAGCTAGCACTTTGTGCCTTCTTGCTGGTTATATGCTTTCCTTGCCATGACTTGCACCATAGTGAGTGCATCGAGCTCGTTTACATGCCTTCGTGAGTTAAATTTCAGCATGTCTCAGTTTTCACTAAGTCTGAAAACTCTTTGTGTTCGGGCAATGTTCGTGAGCTCGGTAGAGTATTTTGTGAACCCTTTTGGCCCCAGGTCACTTTGGGTGTTTTATTAAGCTTGATGAATAGCTCCATGCCATGTTCTTACTTGTCATGTTCAGGGTTTCTATCATGTTGTTTTGCTGCTCCGTAGAGAGCTTCGTGATCTGAAATTTCAGACTAGTGTTGATTTCACTAAGTCTGAAATCTGTTTTGCATTTGCGTTTTAGCCATGCTTGTTTGAACCTCTTAATGGATGAATTTGCCTATGGCTTAGTGCTAGTGTTTTGTCAACCATCTTGTGTACATCACTGCCATGTATTTTGTTTTCATGTTTGGTGGCTGTAGCATGTTCATTTCATTGCATTTAGATGCCTACTTGCTGTAAATCGCAGACCGGTGTCATATCTTAAAACGCTCGCCTTTTCCAAACCGTAGCTCCGATTCCTATGATCTTTATATCGTTTTCAAGCGATTTCATCCCCTCTATCTAGTGGCACACTTGGTTTTCCAAGTTGATGCCAGGTTCATGCATTTCCTGTCATATCTTGCATTTTGCATCCCGCATCGCATCCCGCATAGCATATCGTCATTTCATCATATTGCTTGGTCTTGCCCGTGGTTGATTGTATCCTTGTTGCTTGTTTGTCTTGTTGGGTAGAGCCGGGAGACGAGTTCGCTACCGAGGAGCCCGTTGAGTTTGCTTGTGAGGATCCAGTCAACTCTGACAACTGTGCAGGCAAGATGATCATACCCACGAAATCACTACTATCTTTGCTATGCTAGTTTGCTCGCTCTTTTGCTTTGCCAATGCTACGATGCCTACCTTTTGCTTGTCAGCCTCCCAATTGCCATGTTGAACCCCTAACCCACCATGGTCCTAGCAAACCGTTGATTGGCTATGTTACCGCTTTGCTCAGCCCTTCTTATAGCGTTGTTAGTTGCAGGTGAAGATTGGAGCCGTTCCTTGTTGGAACATTTATATTCTTGTTGGGATATCATTATATTGCTATGTTATCTTAATGCACCTATATACTTGGTAAAGGGTGGAAGGCTCGGCCTCTCGCCTAGTGATTTGTTCCACTCTTGCCGCCCTAGTTTCCGTCATATCGGTGTTATGTTCCCGGATTGTGCGTCCCATACGCGGTTGGGCTATAATGGGAACCCCTTGATAGTTCGCCTTGATTAAAGCTTTTCCAGCAATGCCCAACATTGGTTTTACCATTTGCCACCTAGCCTCTTTTTCCCTTGGGTTTCCGGAGCCCGAGGGTCATCTTATTTTAACCCCCCCGGGCCAGTGCTCCTCTGAGTGTTGGTCCGAACCAGGCAGCCTGCGGGGCCACCTCGGGGAAACTTGAGGTTTGGTTTTACTCGTAGCTTGACCTATCCGAGCGTGCCCTGAGAAAGAGATATGTGCAGCTCCTATCGGGATTTGTCGGCACATTCGGGCGGTGTTGCTGGACTTGTTTTAACCTGTCGAATCATCTTGTTGTACCGAGATACCGAGTCTGATCGGTGTGTCTTGGGTGGAGGTCTATTCCTTCGTTGACCGTGAGAGCTTGTTATGGGCTAAGTTGGGACCCCCCTGCAGGGATGGATCTTTCGAAAGCCGTGCCCGCGGTTATGGGCAGATGGGAATTTGTTAACGTCCGGTTGTAGATGACTTGAACTAAACTTGATTAAAATAAATCAACCGTGTGTGTTACCGTGATGGCCCCTTCTCGGCGGAGTCCGGGAAGTGGACACGGTGTTGGAGTTATGCTTGCGCAGGATGTTCCTTTAGCTTCTCGCTCGTGCTTCGCCTTCTCTTCTCGCTCTCTTTTGCGTATAAGTTAGCCACCACATATGCTAGTCGCTGCTGCAGCTCCACTTATATTTTCCTTATCCATCCCTATGAGCTTAAATAGTCTTGATCGCGTGGGTGTGAGATTGCTAAGTCCCTGTGGCTCACAGATACTACAACTCCAGATGCAGGTCCAGGTGATTCCGCTCCAGTTGACGATTACGAGCTCAAGTGGGAGTTCGACGAGGACTCTCAGCGATACTACGTGTCCTTTCCAGATGATCAGTAGCGGTGCCTAGTTGGGGTTATCGATTCAGGACCTTGTCGCATGTTGGGTTCTTTTCCATTTTGGCGCCGTAGTCGGGCCATGAGTGTTTGTTTGATGGATGTTATTTATGTACTCTGATGTGACGTGGCGAGTGTAAGCCAACTATGTTATCTCCCCCTTTTATTATATATTACATGGGATGTTGTAATGATTGCCCGACTTGCGACATTGCTTTCAATGCGGTTATGCCTCTAAGTCGTGCCTCGACACGTGGGAGCTATAGCCACATCGAGGGCGTTACACGAACCGCCGTAGTATTAAAGGACATGCGGGGACGAGTAGGAGCGAACTACCAGCGTGCAAACGACAGGGTAGTGGCTTTCCATTCTCCCATGATACGGGCTTCCGAGAACCCTTGGATCTGAGATCGAACGGTTGCATGGCGTGATTCTAGACCTATGGGTGAATATCCTATCCTCGAGGGTTATTCTGCAAATTTTCAGCAACTTAGCATGCGACCGTTTGATCTCAGATCCAAGGGCTGCCAGCAGCCCGTATCATGGTCACGCCTACCACGACCGTCACGTCACTCGCGCGGTCGCGCCCTTGGAGATTTAACACGGTGCGTTAGGCTATCTGATGTTGGCATGTCATACATAGTCATCACTTAGTCAGTCATACTACAACAAGGTTGGCTATAAGTGTATTTTTTTACTTCTCTCTATCTCTTTCTTCGTACTCCCTCCGTCCCATAATATAAGTACGTTTTTGACACTAGTGTAGTGCCAAAAATGTTCTTATATTATGGGACACAGGGAGTACTAGTATTTATTGCATTTGAAAAGGAGTGACCTCTTCTAATGAAATGGTGTTGCTAAGTTTGCTTCATTTAATTAGCTAAAGACTCAAAATTGTCTTTTCACCTAGGTAGACGCGCTTAGCACTGTTTCTTCCTTGGGTCACCAAACTAGTCTCTCTCTTCTTGATTAACTTGCCAAATCAGACTTTATGCCTATGTGGCAAGCTTAGCACCTGTAGGAGCAAGTAAGTTCAATAGTGCGCTTTACATGGCATTTTTGCATATGTGGAGGAAAGAGAGGCAAGGAAAAAGTGGAGAAGTGGGCTCTCATGCAAGAGCCAGCCTCTACTATAGTCTACATGGTGGAGCATTGGGAGAGGCACCTGTATGTAGGTGGTCAGGAATCTGGAGATTCATGCCGGTTGTAGTGCCGCAGTTAAAATGATAATGGCAAGTCAAATCACGGGGCCCCACCTTTCCAGTAGTAACTCGCTGTCAAATCACACAACCCTACATTTGTAGCAGCCTACTCCCTCGTCTTCTCGCGTCTCTGTCGAACCGACTAGGCGGAACGGCCCCGCCTACCGCGCAAGAAAAGCCCGTGCAGTATACTCCCTCCATCTAGGTGACCAAGGTGGAGAGGAAGACGAGAGAACTTAATGTTCAGTATTAGCTAAGGCTAGTTGTAATGGTAGTATCATAGCTATATCATGCATGCCACTAGGCAATTTTGATGAGGTGTCATAGAATTAAATGAAGAAAGAGAGAGAGTTGAGTACTATGTGTCATACATGGCAATAAATAAAGTACTACATGATACTAATATATGATACATGGCGCAGGAGTACTAAGAATTATTAATACAATTTTGCTAGAACTCATCTAGATGAGATATAATTTGGTCTCATTCATATTTTATAGCCATTGGATGTGATGCTATAAGATGTGTGTGTGCTGACGTGGGTTGTATTTGTTCTTGTGCAACAAACTGACCACTGCATGTCATGTTTGATAGCCTCAAATCATTAAGAGCATACAAGCCCCACATATCTTATTGGTTGATTCCTCTATTTATGTCAAAAAATAAGAAACAACGTGAGAGTTAATGCACCACGCTTATGTGTTTACTATTTGGTTTTCGTAAGATGACTTAATACTCACCTAGATGGAGGGAGTATTCGATTTGATAGCGGGCGGCGCAGTTCCCGATACGGCTTTAATGCAGACAAGGGAGGGAGTAGCGGTTCCCGATATGTTGAACGGCCAATGCATCCTCCTTCAATTAATGCATGAGGTAAGTAATGGGAGGAGGTCCGGGAAAAGAGGTTGCACGATGTGAATGCAACATAGTTTTCCCTCATTGCCCTCATATAAAGGCGCCCGTCCATTCCAATGCATCTACCACATCGTACGCACCAAAGCATTTGACTAAGCACCTACACTAATGCAAAAGAGCTCACTCCAGACCCATGGCGGCGATGCGCGTGAGCGGCTAGTGGCTGCGCCAGATGGTCCACGACGCCGGCCTGCGGCATGGCGTCGAGGATCGTCTCCAGACCATGCTGGAGACCAGCTGGTGGATGGCCGCTGTCGATGCCACCAGCAACAAGTTCACCATCCTCAAGAAGCTCGCGGACGACATCGCCGTACTCCTCCAGCCCGCGCGCCTGGGCTCCTCATTGCCTGCCACCCTAATCGACCTCCATGGTCGGAACCTCTATCAAGCACTGGTGGCCCTGCGACTGCCCGCAGACGCCACAAAGAATGTCCACCTGGAGGTCGCGCTCACCGTGAGGCGCCTCTCCCTGCAAGAATTCATCGACCTACACATCCACGTGTACGAGCAAATCATGTACATAGGTATCTACAAGGCCACTGGGGACGCTACGACATTGGCCTTCCTCAACCGGCTGGAAGCCTTGGATGCCTTTGCTGAGAAGCACGTCGACCTCGCCACAAAATACGCCGCTCCTTAGCCGTCGGTCGGTGGCCAGGCGCACTAAGTTGAGGAGGAGTAGGTCGTACGTTCATGGATCCATCTTTCTTCTTGCCTTATGTAACCACCACTGCGATCGCATCATCATGGCCTTAATTCTTATTGAGCTGTTGCATTCTCGTTCCAATCAATACCGACATGTGCGATCCCTTTGCTTAATTATATGCATCACTGTAACTAGTACTCCATCCGACAATTTATAAGTTGTTATTACCTTTTCCATCAACTTCGTGCAACGCGCGGGCATCTTGCTAGAAACACTAGAATATGTCTATATAATTCGTATGTGATAGTCCATTTGAAATCTCAAAAAAGACAAATATTTAGGTACGGAGGGAGTAATATATTTGGAGTATATCAAAACAATAGTGATTTCTTTCAAGTTTGTGAACAAATACTACTATTCTACTTCTCTGGATCCGTCGCAACGCACGGGCACATTGCTAGTAAAAGGAAAAGGCTTGCCGCGTTTGCATCGCACCCCCACACGCCCGGGAATCGGGAGTACTCCACGGCCCGTCCGGCACGACACATAGCTTAGGGAAGGCGTGTTGCCTAGCATTTTCACTTTCATGTGGGACCGCCATTGAGAAAACCGACACCCCGCCCGCCGCCGGGTTGGAAAATAGAAACGAGGGGAAGATCTAGCTGTAGCACGGAAGCTAAGAAATTTGGTGTCAGATGGGGCTCGTTGATAGAGTAGGAGCATTCCGTACTAGTACTACTCCTACTAGTACCAAGTTTGTACTCCTAACTATATTGCTAGTACTACCACTATACAACTAGTAGGTACGTGCACGACACAACATCGTAGGAACAAAAAACGGGAAGATCTTGTTTTGGGTGATTTATCTTTTTTTCAATCAACGTAGTATGAATAATATGATGTGGGGGGCACCCATGAAGCTTATGTGGCTTGGTTGCATGGCTATGAAAGGTTAGAGAAAAATAAATAGATAATGTGTTTAGAGTGCACTCCACTAAATAGATATACTTTAGATCCATTGCAACGGACCGGCACATCTATATCTATACCCCCTATATATTGTGTGAAAAACTTTGAAAGTTGGTCGTTGGATGAAGCCAATCCGACGGTACAAATATGGCAAATCCGAGACCTACTGCCCGTTGGATATCATCCACCAGATTCTGCCACATGTATAATCTAGAAGACTCCATGGTTGAACCTAATTCATGACTAACTTTGCCACAACTAAGATTAGGCAAAGTTATTAGTTCTTCAAAATGAGAGCGACAAGTTGGCAAGCCTAAGGGAATCTTGCCACATTTTTTGTGTGTATGTCATGTGGGGCCTTAGGGTGGCTTGCCTAAGGTGTGGCTTGAACCAAACACTCACGTAAGTTAATCAAACTTGCCTAACCTTACATTCCACCAGATTTTGCCACATGTTAGAATCCAGAATACTCCACATGTAGAAGCATAATGCACAAACCACCAGAATCTTATGCGTGCAATGCACGTGTACCTTACTAGTACTAGTTGGTAGTAGTAAGAAACAAATTCCAGTTTTGGCACGAGCTCGTACTGCGGGAGCACTACAAGGCCTGCCACAGGAGTTACATTTCCCTCTCGAGGCCCACGGGACCGAACTTAAGTGTCTTAGTGCCCGGCCTATTAGTCAATGACATGCGGACCTTAAATGCATGTGGCCCACATGTCATTCTCATGGTGGTGGCGTGGTTCGCGACTCACTCGTTCGAGATGAACCGACTGGTGGTGGCATGGCCGTGGCGAGGGTGCCACAGTTGGGCGTTGGGGCATTATGAGGCGTAGATGGCCACACCGGCGGGTACTACCTGTAGTACATAAGTACTCCAGCTGAGTATTGATGCCCGGGATGAAATGTGTCACAACCGCAGGATGAAAATTCGATGGTGCGGGAGTACGGATCAGAGCACAGCAGCGGAGCAGGCAAACCGCGTCCAATCGGGTGTGTATGTGGTAGAAAGTTGATGGTCGCCGCAGTTCAGCTGGCCGGCATGTCATGCACACAAAGGCAGAGGAGCGGTGGGGCCGAGAGGGATGAGGGGCACGTCAGGGGGATGAGGATCCCCTGACACGAACAATCCTACCATTCTGTCACTGACATGTGGGACCCATAAGCATGAGTCCCACCTGTCAGCGAAGGAAAGGCAGAGCAAGGCAGTGATAGCCACATCAGAGGATCCATGTCCACGTCGGGGGACGTCGTGCCGTGGGTTGGAGCGGCGTCGTGGGAATCGCGTGTGGGTGTGGTAGTGGTAGAAACAAGAAACGTGATGGTCGTCGTGGTTCAACTTCCATGGACAAGCTGTCATGCCTACTGACACATGTATATCAAAACTAGAGTGTTTATATTTCAAGCACGTGAACAAGTATTATTCTACTACTTTGGATCCATCACAACGCACGGGCCAGCACATTGGTAGTAGTAGTGTCCATCTCTATCTCTAGAGGCCTTCCCTCATTCATCCTTTTCTCTCACAAGATAAACTACTCATACAAATGCATTTTGATGTTCCGTGGAACGCACGAGGATGTTTCCTTGTGGGTCTCTCCAGCGCGGCATGGCCGTAGTTGCAAGTTGATGCCCTTGAGATGCCGACGTTGAGGGGCACTCGGATTTCCTCCGTTGAGCAGGTAAGATGAGTTTGATCATGTAGTAAATGCATTCTCAAGACTACTTCCGTGTCCATTTCCAAATTCTCCCCCTGCCCACGGTTTCATAGGTTAGGCTCGGTGCGAGTGGAGATTGGCTTGCATATGTATGGGAGGGTACCAACATCAATTTGCTCAACATTTACAACGGTGACACTGTTCCCGTAGAACCTTTGTCCAACATTGGGATCAGCCATGCAACAGTCCACCGCATGAATTGGTATGACGGAACCACGATGAGATTGAATAAGATTAGCACGAACCTTGCACATGGCGGTCAAAGGCGGACCATACTGTCTGCGGCTGATTTGTTGCCATACGAGTAGGAAGATGATGTGCTCCTTTCTAACCGCATCTTCACGGTGACAAACCAGGGGACTTATTTTGTATGGGACACATCCTATGATATACTCCCTCTCTCCCAGTTTATTTGTTTTGCTTTTTGTTTTATAAGTTTCAAATTCAAATTTAGAGTTCTCCATCACATGTTGAGATTGCAATGTCCATTAAATCGTTGCGTGCATGTATAGTAAAGAAACAAATCTCGAGTTTGGCACGAGTTCATGCTGCGGGAGCACCACAAGCCCTGGCGTAGGAGTTACATTTCCCTCTCAGGGCCGTCGAGACTGAGCTTCAGCGCCTTTGAGTCAATAACATGTGGTCGAATAGGTGACTGGTCCATATGTAATGCTCCCGAAGGCAAAGGGTAGTGGGGCCAACAGGGGTGAGCCACAGGTCGGGGGACGTGTGGTGTCATGGGTTCGACCGGCGTTGTGGGAATCGCGTGTGGCTGTGGTAGAAACTTGATGCTCACCGCATTTTAGGTGGCCCACATGTCATGCACAAAAAAGCAGAGGGGAGGTGCGGCCGAGAGGGGTGAGGCGCATGTCGGGGGGCGTGGTGTCGTGGATTGGAGAGGCGTCGTGGGAATCGCGAGATGAAACATGATGGTCGCCGTAGTTGAACTTCCATGGACAAGTTGTCATGTCTATGGACACATGCACTGCATACCGATCACTAGAAGGAGTAGCAGAGAAAGCTATATATGCGTATAAATAGTTCCTTATAGTCAAGGGGACCCATGCTACTACTTTGTTCCAAAGACATGCACACCATCGAAATAGTCCATCTATATCAATATACACCGAGAGGGAATAATTTTTTTTACAAGACAGGAAATAGTTCATCCATCCATAATGCCCTCCTGCTACTGCAGCCTTTTCTTCTTCTTCTTCTTATTCTTATTCTTCTTCTTGTTCTCATTCTCTGTGGGAGACGGCTTCGCAACAAGCTCTTTGGACGTTGCAGCTATCTTGAAACTCACACGGGCATCGAGGGCAGCATATTTTATCCGCTCATATGTCAAGGGATAATTCTCCCATCCAGACGACCTGAATGGCACCGTCTCATCACCCTTCTGAAGATTTGTACCGAGCACAAAATTTGCTACGTCGAATAGGGATGGTGTATGTTTATCACAAACTTCTACAGGAATTTTGATTCTGGTTTGTAGGTCAGCGATGCTTTTCAAATCAAGGTTGTATGGCTCCAGCTTCTATTTGTCCCCTTCGATGGCTGCCCCACAGAAGTATACGTCCTCCTGAGACAAGAAATCGTGAAGCTCACCTGGTATGGAGGGCGAGTGTATGATATGGTACACCAAAACATCATCTTCTAGGCAAAGTTGGGGAGGGGATGAAGAAGCCGTCCACCATACGAAGGTGATTGGGGTTGAGATACCGGTACAGGAACTGGGGTTGTACTATTCATTGCCACCAAGGCCGCCGCGGACCACGTTAGGGATGTACCTGTATCGAGTGTTCGTGCATGTCAAAGAAGTGGTCAATCCATTAATCGAAGTCCTGCCACCGCCGCTGGTGCCAGGGTCCATTGACGACGTCCATTACAGGAGTCAACGTCAGACTTTCCCCGTGTTGCTCAGAATGATGGATGGCACAAGGCCTACTCCATCGAGCGGCGGAGGCCACTGCTTCTTTTGTAAAAGAGGCAATGCTGGCTGCCTGGATGTGCTCTAATTTGAGGTAACAACTGAATTTTGTCAGATACTAGTTAAATCCAAGCTATGGGTGTGAAGCACTGATATGCCAGTACATTTGATTGTGACCTGTTCTAATTTTGTACGTGAATTTTTTTTAGAAAGGGTTGTATGTCAACTTAATGTGCTAGCAGAACTTATTATGTTGTTTATATGTTTTCTTTGCACAACATTCAATATATTTCCCCGTCATTGATAAAGACGATGAACCGTTATGTACGACTTCGTTGGTTTCAACATAGCCCTTCCCGTAGTGATCCAATGCTTCCATCCTGATTGTGCCGCCTGCATGAAATTTTTGTATGCAAGTTTAGTGTGCTATGATGTTCTATATGATTGTGTCAACTATATAAGTTTTTACTAAGCATCAGCAATGCATATGGCTGAAAGATGTATTTACGAGCATCGACCGATGGGTCTCTCTCTCACACACACACTCACACACACACGCGCGCGCTTGCGCACGCGCGCGCTTGCGCACGCGCATAAGTGGGACCCGTTGAATTATTTATTTGCATGTGACAGCTTTTAATTAGGTTCCACTGTAATCTAACTTTTTTCTTAAGTTATTAATCGAGCTCAGTGACTTCAAAAAGTTGTACAGAAGCCTTGTTTGGGCCTTTCCGACGTCGCTGAATGTGGGCTGAGTAACCATGTTAGGTTGTACTGTACTACACAGGCCTTTTTTTCAACATCAGCAATGCAACTGGGCCGAGAGTTGTACACAATATCCGGGTCAACTTGTTATTCTCCGCCCCGCTAGGCTGCAAACTTTCCTAGGAGGTATGCATTAGGATTAACAAGAAAATGGAATTTAAGAAATAGTCCCTCCGTCCGGAAATACTTGTTAGAGGAATGGATGTATCTAGACTTATTTTAATTCTAGATACATCCATTTTTATGCATTTCTTCGACAAGTATTTCCGGACGGAGGGAGTAATAAATGGGATGTAATTATAATAACTGGGTAGTAACTATGCACCAAACACGTAATTAGTTTAAAAAATATATTATTATTGTAATTTGAAAATTTTAATTTCATTACTTATTGCGCGTGCAATATTTCGTTGGATTTTAATGTAATACAAATTTATTTTGAAATTATATTTAACCTGACTAGAAATTTCGGATAAAAATATTTCGGATCCCATCAAAATGTGGGAATTTTTTTTAGTTCTGTTTTGAGCGATTGTTTGAAATTATTAATCGTTGTCCTAGCTAGAAGTTGGGTTGTACTTTTTACAAACTGTAAATGGGCTGTAGTAAATTCCATTAGAATTAAAAAATGGGTTGTACATTCTCACAAATCGCAAATGGGCTATATGTTCTCTGCCAAATCCGAGCTGTGGGCCCACTAAGTTGACGCGTACCAAGGGCTTTGTCAACTTAGTCAATATAAACGATTCTAGATGCAGTGATCGTACGATGTCCATCTAACGGCCGTAATGCTTCTTCAACCTCTAGTCTTCTTGCTCCAACCGCCCAAAGCAGCGCCGGTCGTGTCGCGTGCTCCTGCCTCCCGTGGCCGGCTGTGATGCCGCGGAGGCCTCACAGCCCCGTACTACTCACACCGCTGGCCAGGCCATCCCTCTACTCACCCACACCCCATGTTATTCTGTGGCGACGGTAGCCTCACATCGCAGCCGAACCAGTGAACCCTCGTACTCCTCTCCGCGCGGGCTTCCAATGCTGTGTCTTCCCTAGCTCCGCGACGTCCCCTTCCTAGGCCTCGCCGTCATCTACCGCCGTGGTGCTCTCGGCGCGGCATGGTCAATGTTGTCAACACCAGACTTCCATCGTAAGAGTACTGTACATGGACAGGCTGACAGCTGGGTCCAGGCGGCCGCAAGGAAGTGCCTCCTTATTATGCGCAAAATAATTATTCCTCCACCTGACATTAGGGACCCACCGGACGGGCCACCTTATTTCGCGAAAAAAATGTTTCCCCCCTGACTGGTGGGACCCATCGGACGGGCCACCGTATTTCGCGAAAAAAATGTTCCTCCCGCTGTCAGCTCGGACCCACCGGAAGTGCCTCTTTACGAACAAAAAAATGAATAATCCCCCTACTAGCTGGGACCCGCCATGGTGGGAGGCTGACTTGTGGGCCTACTAAGTTTACTCGGACGGGGGGCTTTGTCTACTTTAGTCAATATGAACGATTATAGCTCCAATGACCGTACGATGTCCATCCAACCGCCGTAGTGCTTCTTCAACCTCTGGTCTTCTTGCTCCAGCCACCCAAAGCAGCGCCGGTGGTGCCGCATGCTCCTGCCTGCCGGGGCCGGCTGTGCTGCCGCGGAGGCCTCACCTCCCCCTACTATTCCCCCCGCTGTCCAAGCCCTGCGGCGACAGCAGCCTCACACCGCAGTCGAACCAGTGAACCCTAGTACTCCTCTCCGCACAGGCTTCCACTGCCACGTCATCCCCGGCTCTCTGTCGTCCACTTCCTAGGTCTTGCCATCGTCCACCGCCGTGGTGCTCTCGGTGCGGCGTGGTCAACGTGGTCAAGGAATGACTTCCATCGGACGTGGACTTTACGTGGAGAGGCTGACAGCTGGGTCAACGGCCGCAGCAAGGAAGTGCCTCCTTATTACGTGGAAAATAATGATTCCTCCACCTGATAACTGGGACCCACTCGACGGGCCACTGTATTTCGTGAAAAAAAAACGTTTCCCCCTGGCTGCTGGGACCCACCAGCTACATCTTCGCACGCAAGTAAGTGCATCCGAAAAAGACGATTCGCCCCCTGACTGCTGGGACCCACCAGCTACATCTTCGCACGCAAGGAAGTGCCTGACAGTCAGGACCCACCTGGTTGAAGCGTACGTAGCATTGTCATTTTGGTCGCGAACGTGTATGTACATACTGGTGGATGTAGAGGCGCGCACGTGTCGTAGTAAAGGTGTGCACGTGTCGTAGTAGAGACGCGCACGTATCGTAGTAGAGGCGCGCACGTAGAATGTACACGTACGTACAACGGCCAGGGTGCAAGAAAGAAAATACAGCCACGTATGTGTACATACGGGCGGGGTCTCGAATGCCTACTCGCGCATACGTACGGCCAGGGATCGTGTACATGGCTGGGTCGGAACAGAGAAACAATGTCGTCGTCGTGTTCATGGGGAGCCAACCGGCTGGGTCGGAACAGAATGCGTCGTCGTGTTCATCGGGAGGGCTTGGACGGAACATGCAATGGAAACAATGTCTGGCGTACGTTCGACTGGCCACGTTCGAAACTGGATCCTCTTCATTGGGAGGGGTCTGGCGTACCGCAAAACGGAGGAAACGGACCTCCTACGGTCGAAATGGGGGTCCTGTTGATCGGGAGGGGTGTGGCGTACCGCAAAACAGATGAAACGGACCTCCTACGGTCGAAAGGGGTCCTGTTGATCAGGAGGGGTGTGGTGTACCGCAAAACGGACGAAACGGACTTGTGTTGGAGCGCTACGATCGAAACGGGGGTCCTGTTCATCGGGAGGGGTGTGGCGTACCGCAAAACGGGACTCCACGGGATACTGTTCATCTCCACCGTCGACCTCCTCCAGCCTCCACGGGCTACCGTCGACCTCCTCCAGCCTCCACGGGCTCCTGTTCATACACACTC
>NC_057813.1:100687541-100792153 GCF_018294505.1 Triticum aestivum | reverse complement strand
TCATCCCAGAGGCAGCATCGATCGACTTCAGTTAGCAGCAGTAGCGAAGGAATCGCTCGATCGGGTTCAGTTAACAACTTGATTCCTCGGGTTCAGTAATGCGTAGCCTGCAGTGCAATCCCTCGGGTTCAGTTAGAGCCCAATGCCATGCTCGGGTTCAGTTTGAGCCAACGCCTCGCACACGCGCGCGTACCTGTATGAGAGAAACGCGCATCTCTCGGCCCCCGACCGCCCACCGTAACCGGGAACTCACCGAAATTTTCCTCGCCCTCGCTTCTACCATGGGTTTTTTCGTCATGGACGACCCAAAGAATGTCATGCAGCTGCGTCTCCGGTCCGCACAGGACAAAAACCCCATTTTCTGTCATGAATTTTTGTCATAGAAGTAGGAGCCCACCACATCTATGATGATACCAGGTTTTGTCACAATTATCGTCATATAAGTGTCATAAGTATGACACAAAAAAATTTCATTCGGCCCAAAATGTCATGGATGTGTCTTTTTTTTTGTAGTGTTAGGAAGGAGCCTTGAGAGAGAAGGAGGAGCAGTGTTGAGCATGTTCAACTAGTTATGGTAAGTCACTGTATTACAATTACCAGGACATCCTATTTGTCTGACATTGTGATTGCGTAGGGTTCTTCAACTCACCTATAACCCAGTCATTGGGCCATTGATTAAAACTCCCTCTGCTCACTACTATATGATGTTCTAACTTTTTTGTAAATCATATGTATGTAAAAACATTTTAATGTGTGTTTTTACTCATTATGGATGTAGTTTACTTTTAAATATCTTAAACATCTTATAGTAGTGAACAGAGTGAAACTGCTTCCTGCTATGGTAGAGTTGTCGATGTCAAAAATGTCATAACCAAATGCATGTTCACATCTTTAGCCTCCCTGTCATTACTAGGATCTTGATTACATAATAGTCGAGATACTTCGTATGGGACAACCAATATTACATTACTTGTTCCTTTATATAGTAAATGTAGCTAGGCCATGGATGTTATTGAGGCGTGCATGTATGTAGGCTGCCAACTCAACAGTTCAATTGCTTGTTTGTTTCAGGCATAGTTAAATTGCTCTATTCAATTGCTTTATTTGTTGACAATTAGTGACATGCCCAAACAATGATGCCTGATGTCAGGTACTTGTATAACTATTAGTTGACATAATTAAAGGCCTTACCATTTAATTACTCTAGCAAAGTGTGTCTGAAGCTTTCAAGTCTATTAACCAACTTTACTACATGAGTCTGACAATCTAGTTTATATGAGGCTAATGATTGCATAGTTCTGCTTGGTGTAGTAGGTTTGTATGAATCCCTATGCTATTCAATTGAGCTACAGTGGCACACAATGTTCCTGCTAGTTAATTGAGCTACAGAATAGCTAACTGCTTGCTTACTTATACGCAATATATATATATATATATGTATATATATATATGTGTGTGTGTGTGTGTGTGTAATGTTCAGTAGCTGCGTACATCATGCTCCTCTCGTGAGCTAAGAGAGATTTCTGTATGCGGGCTGCATAGACTACCATTTTTATAATTTTTCAAATATCACCTGCTTATGCTTCATGATGTGTAACATTACTATTAGTCATGTTTTTCCATGTACAATATTGTCTGTCTTGCTCACTTCATCGTTGTAACTATATTTTTGCCCTAGTCATATGTACTTATTACAGAAACATCTTAGGATGAAGGTGACATCAACACAAAGATCTGAGAGCAGTGCGGCATGGCCGTTACCAAATGATTATGGATTGGAATTGGAATGTGTTGATGTTCTCGAGCATCAACTAGAGGTGGCAAGACAATGTGTATATGACTCTCAACATGCAATCAACATGTTGAGATTGGAGTTGCAGGTATTAGAGGTAGGAGTCAAAAAATGAAACAAGACACTGAGGTAACCACAAAGGAATTGGAGATTTTGTAGACTGAAATTTGTGCTACAATCCAACCAATCCTATTTTCTGTAGAGATTATAGTTAAAATGGTAAGTTCTATTGATGCGCGTCCATGATGTATGAGCTTTATTTGCCCAGTGTATGTAATTTGCTGTTTGTGTATGCTTTATTATCAGTGGTGCCGAACTATAATGCCTAGTGGATAGAATCTGCTGTAATTTCTTTATTGTATAGTGTAGGATATTCTTTGTTTCTATGCCTTAGTCTCTTTATTGTACAGTGTAGCCTTTTAATCTTTTTAGTGTATAATGTAGGTTTTTAGAGGCAATAGTATAGAGTAGGATAATTCTTTGTATATGCTATATTGTTGAATTGGGGCCAACACGCCCAAACATTACCAGGACACCATCGGAACGAACAAACATGTGTAGTCGAAGTGGGCCTTAATTTGGCTGGTCAACTAATATTTAGTGGACCCCAATCGATGTGGCCCACCAACAACGGTTGTTAGCAGGCCGTTAACATGCCGAAAGCTCGATAGGGCAATAGAAATAGAAATGGCTCACGGGCCTCCAGCAGGCCGAAATAAACGCCAATTTCATCTCAGCCCTATTATTTGACGGGCTAGTAAGAGACAGAAAGTGTTTTGGGCCAAAAGAGGCCCAATTTACAAAGTAGGCTTTAAACAAGCTGAAAGTCGCGTCGGGCTAAAATTGTGCCATGGGAAACATGGGCCTCTAATGGACCGAAAATCAGGCAGCACCATCAAAGGCCCAAATGTTGTGCGGGCCGTTAACAAGCCGGAAGACAAAACATGCTAGAAGTTGGCCCTTGTATAGAATGGGTCGAGAAAAGGCCAAAAGTCACAATAGGCTAGAAGTTGGTCGAACTACAGAATGGGCCGAGAAAAGGGCGAAAGATGTACCAGGGGCATATTGGTCCATATCAATAATGGGCTGCTAATAGGCTGAAAGAGATCGGGCCATAATTGAGCCCAAAGACATAGCGGGCTGTTAATGGGCTGGAACTGATAATGGACTGGAGATTGTGAAATCTAGAATGGGCCTTTGATGGGTTGATTCTCTGTAACTCGTATGGGTCATAGTTGTGAATGGGCTTGAATCAAGTAGGCTGCTAATGGGCTGGCCTGCTTATTTTGACAGGCCTGGCATGTTAACCTAAACGGGCCAGTCTTGGGTCGTGCCCTATGTCAACATATCATAGGTGCCTGTTGTCCATTAGACGGCTGACATCTGTCGTGGTGCGGAGCTGACATGTGGTTCCGTCATCCAATGAGAAGTTTACACATGGAAAATCGCCATTGGTATGTGTAGTTAGCGGGTTATAGGATCCAAAACCAGACCCGATAGCTGAACGACGACTCGTTACAGTGGAGGCCACATGTCGGTTACCCTTTGACGGTGTCCTGGACTAGGGGGTACTCACCATGTTGTCTCCCAATCAGTTGGATTGGGCTGAGGACCCCCATGGCCGTTTACTCATGGGCCAGTTCGGACAGCCGATGTATACACGAGGAAGATTCCACAAGACTTGGTGATCAAGACAAGAACTCTTGTTATCCTAGGCCTCTAGTACATTATATAAGCCGAGGCTAGGCAAGTCAATACAGGATCATGACATTACTCATCATACCTCTAGGGTTTAGACCACAACATATAATCTCGAGGTAGATCAACTCTGTAATCATACACATCGAATACAATCAAAAGCAGCATGTAGGGGATTAGCTCTTCGAGAGAGCCTGAAGCTGGGTAAAATCCAGTGTCCATGTTACCATTCATACATCTCCAACGTATCTATAATTTATGAAGTATTCATGCTATTATATTATCTGTTTTGGATGTTTAACGGGCTTTACTATACACTTTTATATTATTTTTTGGGACTAACCTATTAACCGGAGGCCCAGCCCAGATTGTTGGTTTTTGCCTATTTTAGTGTTTCGCAGAAAAGGAATATCGAACGGATTCCAAACGGAATGAAACCTTCGGGGGAGTTAGTTTTGGAACGGAAGCAATCCAGGAGACTTGGAGTGGAAATAAGGGAAGCTTTGAGGTGGCCACGAGGCAGGGAGGCGCGCCATACCCCCTGGGCCCGCCCCCACCCTCTTAGGCCCCTCGTGGCTCCCCTGACCGACTTCTTCCACCTATATATGTCCATATACCCCGAAAACCTCCAGGAGAACAATAGATCAGGAGTTCCACCGTGCAAGCCTCTGTAGCCACCAAAAACCAATCGGGACCCTATTCTGGCACCCTGCCGGAGGGGGATCCCTCACTGGTGGCCATCTTCATCAACCCGGTGCTCTCCATGACGAGGAGGGAGTAGTTCACCCTCGGGGCTGAGGGTATGTACCAGTAGCTATGTGTTTGATCTCTCTCTCGTGTTCTTGAGATGGTACAATCTTGATGTACCGCGAGCTTTGCTATTATAGTTGGATCTTATGATGTTTCTCCCCCTCTACTCTCTTGTGATGAATTGAGTTTTCCCCTTGAAGTTGTCTTGTTAGATTGAGTCTTTAAGGATTTGAGAACACTTGATGTATGTCTTGCATGTGCTTATCTGTGGTGACAATGGGATATTCATGTGATCTACTTGATGTATGTTTTGGCGATCAACTTACGGGTTCAATGAACTTATGCATAGGGGTTGGCACACGTTTTCGTCTTGACTCTCCGGTAGAAACTTGGGGGCAGTCTTTGAAGTACTTTGTGTTGGTTGAGTAGATGAATCTGAGATTGTGTGATGCATATCGTATAATCATGCCCACGGATACTTGAGGTGACATTGGAGTATCTAGGTGACATTAGGGTTTTGGTTGATTTGTGTCTTAAGGTGTTATTCTAGTACGAACTATATGATAGATCGAACGTAAAGAATAGCTTCGTGTTATTTTACTACGGACTCTTGAATAGGTCGATCTGGAAGGATAACTTTGAGGTGGTTTCGTACCATACAATAATTTATTCATTTGTTCTCTGCAATTAGTGACTCTGGAGTGACTCTTTGTTGCATGTTGAGGGATAGTTACATGATCCAGTTATGTTATTATTGTTGAGAGAACTTGCACTAGTGAAAGTGTGAACCCTAGGCCTTGTTTCCTAGCATTATAATACTATTTACGCTCACTTTGATCATTAGTTACCTTGCTGTTTTTATATTTTCAGATTACAAATACTCATATCTTCCATCCATATTGCACTTGTATCACCATCTCTTCCCCGAACTAGTGCACCTATACAATTTACCATTGTATTGGGTGTGTTGGGGACACAAGAGACTATTTGTTATTTGGTTGCAGGGTTGTTTGAGAGAGACCATCTTCATCCTATGCCTCCCACGGATTGATAAACCTTAGGTCATCCACTTGAGGGAAATTTGCTACTATCCTACAAACCTCTGCACTTGGAGGCCCAACAACATCTACAAGGAGAAGGTTGCATAGTAGACATCAAGCTCTGTTTTGGCGCCATTGCCGGTGTAGCGACCAGACCTCAAACAGTCTGATCTCTGCGCTTCAGTGTCATCCCTGGATCAGTAATGCTGACACGCACAGTACTCGAAGGATTTATAACAGAGTAGCAATCACACACTTATTACATCATATGTCTCCAAAGGAGAACTTATTACAATAAATATGGCTTAAGGCCATCTAATAACGGTAACAGCGGAAGGCTTGGAAGATAAGTGAGTCCATCAACTCCAACAGCATCACTGAGTATAGAACCACGACCTAAAAGCACCTTACTTGTCGTCTGAAAAGTCTGCAACATGAACGTTGCAGCCTGAAAACGGGTCAGCACATGGAATATGCTGGCAATGTAACACATAGAGAGTAATGATCAGAAATATGCTATACTACATGCATATATGGCTGGTGGAAAGCTCTATGGTTACAGTTTTGCATAAAGCCAATTTTTCCCTACTGCAAAGGAATAATTTTGTTTAACTATCATGGTGGTTGTTAAACATTGATAAGGTAGAAACCCTCTCAATCCCAATTAATCATCATCATTAAACCCAACAAATTAAATTAAAGTAACATGATGAGATTCACATGATAATCCAAATACTAGATACTCAAAACATCAATAACCGGGGACACGGCTAACTATGATTAGTTTGTACACTCTGCAGAGGTTTGTGCACTCTTCCCCACAAGACTCGATCTCCTCCGTTGGATTTCTCGCACTACATGGTGTTTGAGAAATGGATGACCGAGACATAGTCTTTCAGAAGCGTTAGCACCTTGCGATCGGGTAGACAGTTACACCTACTTTCCCCTACATCTGATAGTCTACCACTGTAAGAGTTCACACAACTTAATCTGTTGGGGAACGTAGCAGAAATTCAAAATTTTCCTACGAGTCACCAAGATCTATCTATCGAGAGACTAGCAACGAGAGAGATGGGAGTGCATATACATACCCTTGTAGATCCCTAAGCGGAAGCGTTCAAGAGAACGGGGTTGAGGGAGTCGTACTCGTCGTGATCCAAATCACCGGAGATCCTGGTGCCAAACGGACGGCACCTCCGTGTTCAACACACGTGCAGCCCGGTGACGTCTCCCACGCCTTGATCCAGCAAGGAGAGAGGGAGAGGTTGGGGAAGACTCCGTCCAGTAGCAGCACAACGGCATGGTGGTGATGGAGGAGCGTGGCACTCCAGCAGGGCTTCGCCAAGCACCGCGAGAGAAGAGGAGGGAGAGAGGTAGGGCTGCGCCAGGGAGAGGATTAACTCGTATGTTTGCAGCCCGAAATACCTCAAGTATATATAGGGGAAGGGGAGGGGCTGCGCCCCCATCTAGGGTTCCCTCCCTAGGGGTGGCGGCAGCCCCAAAACCCATCTAGGGTGCGGTCAAGGGGGGAAGAGGGGGAAACTTGCCCCCCAAGTAAGGTGGAGGCGCCCCCTCCCCAAAACCTAGGCGCCTTGGGCCCTAGTGGGGGGCACACCAGCCTACCTGGGGCTAGTCCCCTCCCACACTTGGCAAATGCAGCCCTATGGGGCCGGTCGCCCCACTTGGTGGACCCCCCGGG
This sequence comes from Triticum aestivum, assembly GCF_018294505.1. NCBI lineage: Eukaryota > Viridiplantae > Streptophyta > Magnoliopsida > Poales > Poaceae > Triticum > Triticum aestivum. The sequence continues at coordinate 100,785,174 of NC_057813.1, read as the reverse complement.
ACCCTCCCGGTGGTCCCGGTACATTACCAATAACACCCGAAACTTTTCCGGTGACCAAAACAGGACTTCCCATATATAAATCTTTACCTCCGGACCATTCCGGAACTCCTCGTGATGTCCGAGATCTCATCCGGGACTCTGAACAACATTCGGTAACCACGTATATCTATTCCCTATAACCCTAGCGTCATCGAACCTTAAGTGTGTAGACCCTATGGGTTCGGGAATCATGCAGACATGACCGAGACGTTCTCCGGTCAATAACCAACAGCGGGATCTGGATACCCATGTTGGCTCCACATGTTCCATGATGATCTCATTGAATGAACCACGATGTTGAGGATTCAATCAATCCCGTATTCAATTCCCTTTGTCTAGCGGTATAGTACTTGCCCGAGATTCGATCGTCGGTATCCCGATACCTTGTTCAATCTCGTTATCGGCAAGTCTCTTTATTCGTTCCGTAACACATCATCCCGTGATTAACCCCTTGGTCACATTGTGCACATTATGATGATGTTCTACCGAGTGGGCCCAGAGATACCTCTCCGTCACACGGAGTGACAAATCCTAATCTCGATTCGTGCCAACCCAATAGACACTTTCGGAGATACCCGTAGTGCACCTTTATAGCCACCCAGTTATGTTGTGATGTTTGGTACACCCAAAGCATTCCTACGGTATCCGGGAGTTGCACAATCTCATGGTCTAAGGAAATGATACTTGACACTAGAAAAGCTTTAGCATACGAACTACATGATCTTTGTGCTAGGCTTAGGATTGGGTCTTGTCCATCACATCGTTCTCCTAATGATGTGATCCTGTTATCAATGACATCCAATGTCCATGGTCAGGAAACCGTAACGATCTATTGATCAACGAGCTAGTCAACTAGAGGCTTACTAGGGACATGGTGTTGTCTATGTACCCACACATGTATCTGAGTTTCCTATCAATACAATTATAGCATGGATAATAAACGATTATCATGAACAAGGAAATATAATAATAATAACTAATTTATTATTGCCTCTAGGGCGTATTTCCAATAGTCTCCCACTTGCACTAGAGTCAATAATCTAGTTCCCATCGCCATGTGATTAACACTCACAGGTCACATCGCCATGTGACCAACATCCAAAGAGTTTACTAGTGTCTCTAAACTAGTTCACATCATCATGTGATTAAGAATCAATGAGTTCTGGGGTTTGATCATGTTTTGCTTGTGAGAGAGGTTTTAGTCAACGGGTCTGCAACATTCAGATCCGTATGTACTTCGCACATCTCTAGGTCATATTGTAAATGCTGCTTCCACGCTCCACTTAGAGCTATTCCAAATGGTTGCTCCACTATACATATCCGGTTTGCTACTCAGAGTCATTCGGATAGGTGTTAAAGCTTGCATCGACGTAACCCTTTACGCCGAACTCTTTATCACCTCCATAATCGAGAAACATGTCCTTATTTACTCCAAGGACAATTTTGACCGCTGTCCAATGATCCATTCCTGGATCATTCTTGTACTCCTTGACTGACTCATGGCAAGGCACACTTCCGGTGCGGTACACAGCATAGCATACTATAGAGCCTACCTCTGAAGCATAGGGGACGACCTTCGTCCTTTCTCTCTCTTCTGCCGTGGTCGAGCTTTAAGTCTTAACTTTATACCTTACAACTCACGCAAGAACTCCTTCTTTGACTGATCCATCTTGAACACCTTCATGATCATGTCAAGGTATGTGCTCATTTGAAAGTACCATTTATCGGATTTGATCTATCCTCATAGATCTTGATGCTCAATGTTCAAGCAGCTTAATCCAGGTTTACTATTGAAAAACACTTTTCAAATAACCTTATATGCTTTCCAAAAATTCTACATCATTTCTGATCAACAATATGTCAGCAACATATACTCATCAAAAATTCTATAGTGCTCCCACTCACTTCTTTGGAAATACAAGTTTCTCATAAACTTTCTATAAACCCAAAATCTTTGATCATCTCATCAAAGCGTACATTCCAACTCCGATATGCTTACTCCAGTCCTTAGAAGGATTGCAGGAGCTTTGTGTACTTGTTAGCGTCTTTTAGGATTGTCAAAACCTTCTTGTTATATCACATACAACCTTTCCTCAAGAAAATTGTTGAGGAAACAATGTTTTGACATGCTATCTGCAAGATTTCATAATGCAATGACTGCTAATCAAATTCCAACAGACTCTTAGCATTGCTAAGAGTGAGAAAGCCTCACCGTAGTCAACTCCTTGAACTTGTCGGAAAACTTAACGACAAGTCGAGCTTTCTTAATGGTGATACTTACCATCATTGTCCGTCTTCCTTTTAGAATCCATCTGTACTCAACAGCCTTACGACCATCAAGTAGTTCTTCCAAAGTCTACACTTTGTTTTCATACATGGATCCTCTCTCGGATTTTATGGCCTCGAGCCATTTGTCGGAATCCGGGCCCACCATCGCTTCTCCATAGTTTGTAGGTTCATTGTTGTCTAGCAACATGACCTCTAATACAGGATTGCGTACCACTCTAAAGTAGTACGCGTCTTTGTCGACCTACGAGGTTCGGTAGTGACTTGATCCGAAGCATCATGATCACTATCATCAGCTTCCACTTCAATTGGAGTAGGTGCCACATGACACTACTAGAAAAAGGGCTATAGATGGGATTGACACTAATGGCGCACCAGACAAGTGGTGCGCCATTAGTATATACTAATGGCGCACCACCTTCTGATGCGCCATTAGAGTTGAAACTACTAATGGCGCACCTGGCACACGGTGCGCCATTAGTATCAAAATTTTTTTTTGAACTAGTGCGCCTGTCCAAACATATTAATGGCGCATCCGCAGGCAGTGCGCCATTACTAGTTGTAACTAGTAATGGCGCACCTGCCAGAGAGTGCGCCACTAATGTTGTTTTTTTATTATTTTTTTATTCCTTTTTTTGCAAAACTACTAATGGCGCACTCGCACGTGGTGCGCCATTACTAGTTTAAACTAGTAATGGCGCACCGTGGTGTAGTGCGCCATTAGTATGTTTTTTTGCAAAACTACTAATGGCGCACCACCAGGGGGTGCGCCATTAGTAACCTGGATTACTAATGGCGCATTTGTGGTTGGTGCGGCATTAGTAAGTGGGCAGCAACAAGATATTTTGGACAGCCTCTCCTCCCACACTTACTTTCTCCCCACTTCATTCTCTCCACCGCCTCCTCCTTGTCTCGGGTGCCTCCTCTTTTTCACCTCATTTCCACCATAAATTCATTCAAATTAAGTGGTTAAGTTACCTTGTTTTGCTAGGTAAGTAAGGGCGGAAGCTATATTTATGTTGTTCTCCCTACAACAATGTGCACATGCACTTTTTATGGCCTAGCTAGATCTATGTATGTTCGTGGTGTTGCATATGTTTGTGGTTTTGCATATGTGTTTGTGTTTGGAGGTGTACCGGTATTTGAAATGCGATAGTTGCCAATATTTTGCCGGAATGTTGATTCATTTCCGTTTCGGCGAGAATTTTGGCATTAAGCATTCTTTTTGGTCCTATTTTTAGGGAAAGTCATGCCAAATTTTTTCTTGGTTCTAAAATATCATTTTGCTCTATCCCGCAGGCGACCATGGTCCGCACGATGACCGAAGGCATCGTGAATAGGTTTTTGAGGTCCGCGAAGGCCGAGATGCTTCAAAAGAACGAGACGGAGATAAGATGTCCATGTCGAAGATGCAAGCTGAATAGCCTTATTGCGGACCCGGATTCCGGGCAGGTGTGGGACCACCTGCTCTTGTGTGGTTTCATGGATGGCTATCGGTGGCAAGGTGATGAAGATGACTACGAAGTCGTCCATGCGGGCCGGGCAAGAAATGAGGAAGGGCAGCAAGACAACCATCGCTGCTCGGGTGGGCGAGAAGACGAAGAATCCCCAGGAGATGATCATGACGGTGATGATGTACACAATCATCATGTAGAAGAAGATGCAGGACATGATGATGATGCTGGCGGAGCAGACGAAGCTGGACCATCGATGGGCTGGGTGCAGGACCCTCATATTCAAGAGCTGCTTCTCAAGCAGACGGATAACACAAGAGCTGCCGCCCGAGAGAAAGCCAAGATGGATCAACTTGAGTTAGACGCGGTTACTCCATTGTATGAAGGATGCAGGCCCGAGGATACCCGCCTGAAAGTAACGCTCATGGCTCTGGAGATGAAGGTAAAACACAAAATGACCGACGCATGCTTCGACGAGAACATGTCATTCTGGCACGAACGTCTTCCCAAGGGGAACAAGTGCCCGACCAGTTTGGAGGAGGCGAAGAAAATCGTGTGTCCTCTGGATTTACCGCACGTGAAATACCATGTGTGCATGAACAATTGCATCATTTATCGGGATGAGCACGCGGAGTCTACCATATGTCCGGTGTGCTGTGTCACTCGATACAAGAAGAGGAAGAAAGCTCCTCGAAAAGTGGTGTGGTACTTTCCGATCACTCCTCGTCTGCAGCGGTATTTCGCGGACCCTAAGGTAGCAAAGCTCCTGCGTTGGCACGCGGATAGGGAGGAGAAGAAGCGACAAGATGACGCAAATGAGTCACCCTAAGGATGCTGAGTCACCCTAAGGATGCGAGCCAGTCACCCTAAGGACGCACAACTCATGTTTCACGCGTTGGTTCAAGCAGAAGCTTCTGTCGTACCCTTTACATGAGGATTCTTCCGCGGAAGAACAACTCATATTCGCCTTGTCACAGGGCGCCGAGCACAACCTGATGACCTATGAGGCGTACGATATCAACGGCTACACATTCTACACCGAGGCCAAGGACATGAAGAGCGATGGTTATCAGAACTCCGGGGTAACGATGGAATCCTACACCAGTAACGACAAGGATAGATACTACGGAAGGATCGAGGAGATCTGGGAGCTGAGCTACGCTGGAGAGAAGGTCCCGATGTTCCGTGTCGGATGGGCCAAGAACGTCATAAAAGAAGACCGGTATTTCACCACCATGGTTATACCCGAAGCCAAATCCAAGACCGCGGGCGCAAACGTCACCGCGAAAAATGAGCCATGGGTACTGGCTTCCCAAGTGGACCAATGCTTCTTCATTATCGACCCGCCAAAGCCCAGTCGTGTTGTCGTGAGGAGAGGCAAAAGGAAGATCATCGGAATGGATGGAGTAGCCAATGAGCAAGACTTTGACAAGTACGGCGACCCGGGGATCGAACATGACGACGATGATGAAGTAGCAGCATACACCACAAGAAGAAGCAGGACCACCCTACCTAAAGGACGTTCGTTCCATAGAAGAACTCCATTTGCGAAAAAGAAGGGCAAGAAGATTGTGAACAGATAGCTAGCTAAGATCTATTGTATTTAAATCGTAGACTTCATTTCTCGATTATATTTCATGGGCACTTTTTGAACTATCATGAATATTTTTTAATTTCATGGACACTCAATCTCGATCCTCCTCCATCTCGATCGCTATCCCACCTCACCAGATCCGGTCCACCGGCCGCCGCCGCCGACCGCCCGCACCCTCTCGATTCCCCTTCTCAACCGCCGCCGCCGACCCCCCGCACCCCAGATCCGGTCCACAGGCCGCCGCCGCCGACCGCCCGCACCCTCTCGATTCCCCTACTCAACCGCCGCCGCCGACCCCCCGCACCCCTCCCCTACTCAACCGCCGCCGCCGACCCCCCGCACCCCTCCCATACTCAACCGCCGCCGCCGACCCCCCGCACCCCCCGCACCCTCCCCCGCTCCACCGGCATTACTGTTTGATGATTTTTTTAAAAAAATTATTACTGTCTTATAAAAAAAATATTATGTTATGATTTAAACAAGTTTGAACATATTTAAACACAAATAAGTATCAAACAACATTTTAAATGCATAAAAAAAATTGTGGAGCATGGGAATTGAACCCAGGACCTCCTGGTGTGAGAACTAGTTGCTGACCAGTCGAGCTAGTAGAGAAGACTTGACATGTATTAGGTCAGGTGGTAGATAACTGTTGGCTCTAGCAGAAATAAAAAAATACTAATGGCGCACCTCACCCTGGTGCGCCATTAGTATGTATGTACTTATGGCGCACCGAGGGGTGGTGCGCCATTAGTATTGTGGCACCCCTACTTCGTACCGATCCCCTCTCTCTCCCTCGCCCTCGCCCGCGATCCCCTTCCCCGATCTCCTCTCCCGACGCCACCGTCGCCCCGCCCCGACACCACCGTTGCCCCGCCGCCCTCGACGCCACCGTCGCCCCGCCCGACACCACCGTCGCCCCGCCGCCCTCGACCCCGCCCCGACGCCACCGTCGCCCCACCGCCCTCGACGCCGCCCCGACACCACCGTCGCCCCGCCGCCCTCGACCCCGCCCCGACGCCACCGTCGCCCCTCCGCCCTCGATGCCGCCCCGACACCACCGTCGCCCCGCCGCCCCGACACCACCGTTCGTCGCCCCGCCGCCCCGAACCAGGGAGCGGAAGCGCGGACGGCGTGCGAACGAGCGGAGAAGGCGGCCATCCTCGTCCTCAACCTGTCGTCGACATCGTCGATTCCAGCTCTCGCAGCAAGGTATGCGGCTGGTTCGTCCCCTGTCATGGCCAGATTGATTTTTTTTCGGTAAACTAGGCTAGGGTTCGATGGATTATGGAGATTCATGGTGATTCATCAGTGAATAAATTCGTTCCAAGAACAAGATCATGCCCATTTCCTGTGCTAGCTAGAGCCGTTGTCAGCCTGTGCAAGGTTCAGAACAAGTTGTCAGCGTCTTTGTGCTCTATACTTTGTATGAAAATAGCATCGCTAATAGTAATCACCGAGGGATAAAAAATACAAATGATATTATAGTTTTTCTATACTTCAAGTTTCTATTTTGTATATGCTCACCTGCATCTGCTCCGGTATAATGTCTTTAACGTGATAATGCAATTAAAAAGCAATATTGGTTGAGAGAAATTGCTGTACTGGTTAAGACAACTGATTTTCATACAATGGCAGCAGTGCACAAACAGTGTGAGTGGTGTGTACTTATTTCAGAGATGATTGGTGTCGGCTCAGCGGCTGCCATTTAATCAAATCACAATTCGTAGACTACTGATTCCTGAACTCTTTATGGTTTGTTGTTTCAACTCTTGAACTACTGGATCTTGCATCTGTGTTTAGCTACTAGAGTATAAAATTCAAATTCTTATGACTAGAAGCATGAATGGTTGTTTTAATGTTGCTCTCTGTGAATGTCACTGAATCTGATGCAAATGATAATCTAAGCCCAAAAGAAAAATTTTCTAATTCAGTCAACGTCGAGCTGCTGTTCTCTGCTCATGTGGAACATTGCGTTACATTTTTGCATCTTCAGAAGTGCGGTTGTCCATGGCATGGAGTTTTTGTACTGTTGTTAAGGTTCAGGACAAGCCCGTGACTATCGTGTTTCTAGTAGATAAAATCTATTTGTTCCTATTGGCATTGGCTTGATTGTTCTAAAACTCAGAACCTGTTGGACAATGACATTATTTGTAACGGCAACATGAGAGGAGGAAGATTTTGGTTTCTTGTTCTGTATTAATAACTTCCTATAAGCAATGCACCTCTGATGATTTTGTCAAAAGCGTGTCGAGTCGATATTCTCAATATATTATTCTTTATCAGTTTACAAGTTGATTAATTTCCTCTGATTATTCTCAAATTCTTGAATTATTTGTAATGTCTTGCAAAATTATTTGTGCCTTTGTTTTTTCCTAAGTTTAGGATGCACTCTGTTAGGTTTTAGAAAAAGTAGACGAGAGAGATTAAAGGGGTTGTGACCAATGCTCCTCCGTCCTGTAATGTGATACATTTTTTTGACAGTGTGTCGAAATGTCTTGCAAAGTTATTAGAAGACTGGGAGGAGTCTACGATGACTGAAGATAACTATAGGGTAAGGTTCTCGGAGTCTACGATGACTGGGAGGAGTGTCGAAGACAGGTTCACCGATTCAGCGGTAACAGTTACAAAGGGTACACCACTAGGGCCGAGGCCGAATCTAGATACGCCCGCTATCTAGCGGGAGAGGGGAGGGAGCGTTGGAGGAACCGGATGAAGAAGAGTTTCATCGTGATGATGCTCATCGTGATGACCGCAGCTCTCTTCTATGTGATGGTAGTTTAGATGATCGATATCGACTTGTAATGTGAAGACAAACTCGCTACTCGTGGTCTCGAGACTTGTAATATAATGTTCTGTCTTTGTTCGATCTTTTCAATTCGGAGACTAATATGATGAATTGTATTCGGAGACTAATATGATGAATTGTATTCAAAGACTAATCTTCTATTGTATTCGATGAATCTGTTGTTGATGTGTGCTGTCTATATTTTGTCAAATTATACATTTTGTAACCTGTGCAAAAAACAAAAAATAAAAAATAAAAAAAACCTAATATTCATACTAATGGCGCATCACATGACAGTGCGCCATTAGTATGAACAAAGCATACTAATGGCGCATCACTGGGCAGTGCGCCATTAGTATGCCGCGGTTACTAATGGCGCATCTCGTGGTCGTGCGCCATTAGTATGCCAAAGCACCTGGGTATACATGGCCCCTGGGAGGCATACTAATGGCGCACCGTAGCCTATAATAATGGCGCACCAGTGGTGCGCCATTAGTATACCAGATACTAATGGCGCACCACTGGTGCGCCATTAGTAAAAATTACTAATGGCGTGCTAGTAATGGCGCACCAGTGATGCGCCATTAATGGCCAAATTAGATGCGCCATTAGTAGCGGTTTTTCTAGTAGTGTGAACAACTTCTTGTGCCCTGCTACACACTGGATGAAGTGATGGTTCATTAACCTCATCAAGTCTTCACCATCCTCCCACTCAATTCTTTCGAGAGAAACTTTTCCTCGAGAAAGGACCCGTTTCTAGAAACAATCACTTTTGCTTCCGGATCTGAATTAGGAGGTATACCCAACTATTTTGGGTGTCCTATGAATATGCATTTTATCCGCTTTGGGTTCGAGCTAATCAACCTGAAACTTTTTCACATAAGCGTCACAGCCCCAAACTTTTTAAGAAACGACAACTTAGGTTTCTCCAAACCGTAGCTCAAACAGTGCCGTCTCAACGGAATTACGTGGTGCCCTATTAAAGTGAGTGTGATTTTCTCTAATGCCTAACCAATGAACGATAGTGGTAATTCGATAAGAGACATCATGGCACGCACCATATCCAATAGGGTGCAACTATGATGTTCGGACATACCATCACACTATGGTGTTCCAGGCGGTATTAATTGTGAAACAATTTCCACAATGTCTTAATTGCGTGCCAAAGCTCGTAACTCAGATACTCATCTCTATGATCATATCATAGACATTTTATCCTCTTGTCATGATGATCTTCAACTTCACTCTAAAATTACTTGAACATTTCAATAATTCAGACTTGTGTTTCATCAAGTAAATATACAACATCTACTCAAATCATCTATGAAGTAAGAACATAACGATATCCACTGCATGCCTCGACACTCATTGGACAGCACACATCAAAATGTATTACTTCCAACAAGTTGCTCTCTTGTTCCATCTTACTGAAAACGAGGCTTTTCAGTCATCTTGCCCATGTGGTATGATTTGCATGTCTCAAGTGATTTAGAATCAAGTGAGTCCAAACGATCCATCTGCATGGAGTTTCTTCATGCGCACATACCAATAGACATGGTTCGCATGTCTCAAACTTTTAAAAAATGAGTGAGTCCAAAGATCCATTAACATGGAGCTTATTCATGCGTTTTATACCAATATGACTTACATGGCAGTGCCACAAGTAAGTGGTACTATCATTACTATATTATATCTTTTGGCATGAACATGTGTATCACTACGATCGAGATTCAATAAACCATTCATTTTAGGTGCAAGACCATTAACGGTATTATTCAAATGAATAGAGTAACCATTATTCTCCTTAAATGAATAACCGTGTTGCGATAGACATAATCCAATCATGTCTATGCTCAACGCAAACACCAAATAACAATTATTTAGGTTTAACACCAATCTCGATGGTAGACAGAGCGTGCGACGCTTGATCACATCAACCTTGGAAACACTTCCAACACATATTGTCAGCTCACCTTTAGCTAGTCTCCATTTATTCCGTAGCTTTTATTTCGAGTTACTAACACTTAGCAACCGAACCGTTTTCTAATACCCTGGTGCTACTAGGAGTACTAGTAAAGTACATATTAACATAATGTATATCCAATATACTTCTAAAGACCTTGCTAGCCTTCTCATCTACCAAGTATCTAGGGTAGTTCCGCTTCAGTGTCTGTTCCTCTTATTTCAGAAGCACTTAGTCTCGGGTTTGGGTTCAACCTTGGGTTTCTTCACTAGAGCAGCAACTATTTTGTCGTTTCATGAAGTATCCCTTCTTTCCCTTGCCCTTCTTGAAACTAATGGTTTTACTAACCATCAACAATTGATGCTCCTACTTGAATTCTACTTTTGTGGTGTCAAACATCATGAATACTTCAAGGATCATCATATCTATCCCTGATATGTTATAGTTCATCACGAAGCTCTAGCAGCTTGGTGGCAATGACTTTGGAGAAACATCACTATCTCATCTGGAAGATCAACTCCCACTTGATTCAAGTGATTGTTGTACTCAGACAATCTGAGCACAAGCTCAACGATTGAGCTTTTCTCCCTTAGTTTGCAGGATAAGAAACTCGTCGGAGGTCTTATACCTCTTGACGTGGGCACGAGCCTGAAATCCCAATTTCAGCCCTCGAAACATCTCATATGTTCCGCGATGTTTCAAAATCGTCTTTGGTGCCTCAACTCTAAACCGTTTAACTGAACTATCACGTAGTTATCAAAACGTGTATGTCAGATGTTCGCAACATCCACAGACGACGTTCGAGGTTCAGCACATCGAGCGGTGCATTAAGGACATAAGCCTTCTACGCAGCAATGAGGACAATCCTCAGTTTACGGACCCAGTCCGCATAATTGCTACTATCAACTTTCAACTAAATTTTCTCTAGGAACATATCTAAAACAGTAGATCTAAAGCGCGAGTTACGACATAATTTGCAAAAACCTTTTGACTATGTTCAGGATAATTAAGTTCATCTTATGACATCCCTCTAGTCATCTAAGTGATTACATGATCCGAGTGAACTAGGTTGTGTCCGGTCATCACGTGAGACGGACTAGTCATCATCGGTGAACATCTTCATGTTGATCATATCTACCATACGACTCATGCTCGACCTTTCGGTCTCTTGTGTTCCGAGGCCATGTCTGTATAGGCTAGGCTCGTCAAGTCAACCTAAGTGTTTCGCGTGTGTAAATCTGGCTTACACCCGTTGTATGTGAACGTTAGAATCTATCACACCTGATCATCACGTGGTGCTTCGAAACAACGAACTTATTTACTACCGTCGTTCTAAGCAAATAAGATGCAGAAACATGATAAACATCACATGCAATCAAAAAGTGACATGATATGGCCAATACCATTTTGGTCCTTTTGATCTCCATCTTCGGGGCTCCATGATCATCATCGTCACCGGCATGACACCATGATCTCCATCATCATGATCTCCATCATCGTGTCTCCATGAAGTTGTCTCGCCAACTATTACTTCTACTACTATGGCTAACAGTTCAGCAATAAAGTAAAGTAATTACATGGCGTTGTTCAGTGACACGCAGGTCATACAATAAATAAAGACAACTCCTATGGCTCCTGCCGGTTGTCATACTCATCGACATGCAAGTCGTGATTCCTATTACAAGAACATGATCAATCTCATACATCACATATCATTCATCACATTCTTTTTGGCCATATCACATCACATAGCATACCCTGCAAAAACAAGTTAGACGTCCTCTAATTGTTGTTTGCATGTTTTACGTGGCTTCTATGGGTTTCTAGCAAGAACTTTTCTTACCTACGCAAAACCACAACGTGATATGTCAATTGCTATTTACCCTTCATAAGGACCCTTTTCATCGAATCCGATCCGACTAAAGTGGGACAGACTAGCACCCGCTAGCCACCTTATGCAACAAGTGCATGTCAGTCGGTGGAACCTGTCTCACGTAAGTGTACGTGTAAGGTCGGTCCGGGCCGCTTCATCCCACGATGCCGCCGAATCAAGATAAGACTAGTAACGGTAAGCAAATTGAACAAAATCAACGCCCACAACTACTTTGTGTTCTAATCGTGCATAGAATCTACGCAATAGACCTAGCTCATGATGCCACTGTTGGGGAACGTAGAAAAAATTCAAAATTTTCCTACGAGTCACCAAGATCTATCTATGGAGAGACTAGCAACGAGAGAGAGGGGAGTGCATCTACATGCCCTTGTAGATCGCTAAGCGGAAGCGTTCAAGAGAATGGGGTAGAGGGAGTCGTACTCGTCGTGATCCAAATCACCGGAGATCCTAGTGCCGAACGGACGGCACCTCCGTGTTCAACACATGTGCAGCCCGGTGACGTCTCCCACGGCTTGATCCAGCAAGGAGAGAGGGAGAGGTTGGGGAAGACTCCGTCCAGCAGCAGCACAACAGCGTGGTGGTGATGGAGGAGCGTGGCACTCCAGCAGGGCTTCGCCAAGCACCGCGAGAGAAGAGGAGGGAGAGAGGTAGGGCTGCGCCAGGGAGAGGATTAACTCATATGTTTGCAGCCCCAAATACCTCAAGTATATATAGGGGAAGGGGAGGGGCTGCGCCCCCATCTAGGGTTCCCTCCCTAGGGGTGGCGGCAGCCCCAAAACCCATCTAGGGTGCGGCCAAGGCGGGAAGAGGGGGAAACTTGCCACCCAAGTAAGGTGGAGGCGCCCCCTCCCCAAACCCTAGACGCTTTGGGCCCTAGTGGGGGGGCGCACAAGCCACCTGGGGCTGGTCCCCTCCCACACTTGGCCCATGCAACCCTCTGGGGCCGGTGGCCCCACTTGGTGGACCCCCCGGGACCCTCCCAGTGGACCGGTACATTACCGATAACACCCAAAACTTTTCCGGTGACCAAAACAGGACTTCCCATATATAAATCTTTACCTCTGGACCATTCCGGAACTCCTCGTGACGTCCAGGATCTCATCCGGGACTCCGAACAACATTCGTTAACCATGTATATCTATTCCCTATAACCCTAGCGTCATCGAACCTTAAGTGTGAAGACCCTACGAGTTCGGGAATCATGCAGACATGACCGAGACGTTCTCTGGTCAATAACCAACAGAGGGATCTGGATACCCATGTTGGCTCCCACATGTTCTACGATGATCTCATCGGATGAACCATGATGTCGAGGATTCAATCAATCCCGTATTCAATTCCCTTTGTCTAGCGGTATAGTACTTGCCCAAGATTCGATCGTCGGTCACATTGTTCAATCTCGTTACCGGCAAGTCTCTTTATTCGTTCCGTAACACATCATCCCATGATCATCCCCTTGGTCACATTGTCCACATTATGATGATGTCCTACCGAGTGGGCCCAGAGATACCTCTCCGGCACACGGAGTGATAAATCCCAGTCTCGATTCGTTCCAACCCAACAGACACTTTTGGAGATACCCGTAGTGCACCTTTATAGCCACCCAATTACATTGTGACGTTTGGTACACCCAAAGCATTCCTACGGTATCCGGGAGTTGCTCAATCTCATGGTCTAAGGAAATGATACTTGACATTAGAAAAGCTTTAGCATACGAACTACACGATCTTTGTGCTAGGCTTAGGATTGGGTCTTGTCCATCACATCATTCTCCTAATGATGTGATCCCGTTATCAAGGACATCCAATGTCCATGGTCAGGAAACCGTAACCATCTATTGATCAACGAGCTAGTCAACTAGAGGCTTACTAGGGACATGGTGTTGTCTATGTACCCACACATGTATCTAAGTTTCCTATCAATACGATTATAGCATGGATAATAAATGATTATCATGAACAAGGAAATATAATAATAATAACTAAATTATTATTGCCTCTAGGGCATATTTCCAACATAATCAACTATGCTAGAGCCCATAGTAGCTTGCGGCTGCACATGAAAGCACTACTAGAAAAATGCCTGCTAGTGGCACACTTGTTTTGCCTACTAATGGCGCACTACAGGTGCGCCACTAGCACCACGCCATTAGAATTTTTTACTAATGGCGCACTAGGCAGTGCGCCATTAGTATAGCCCACGGTGCGCCATTACTATCTGACTTAGTAATGGCGCACCACATAGAAGTGCGCCATTACTAACAATTTTTTAAAATATTTTTTCATAAATTTTTTTTTCGTTTTTTTTCTTAATCTCGGGTCATTATGGCTTAATCTCGGGTCAATATGCTTAATCTCAAATCGCACTAAGTGGTCAAACTGCCCGGAAAGTCACCCATCCTCACACTACTCCTGCCCGAACACGCTTAACTTCGCAGTTCTATCCAACCCCAGCACCACCTCAATTAACAGGCACTTGTTGATATATCTATCTTATCAATCCTATTAAACCTTGTTGATGTCTAGGACTTTGTTCATGTTCATGAGTATGATGAAATTTTGAAAAATAATTCAAACTTCCCGGTCATATTACGTATCATTTTTTGAAAAAAAAAATCAAAACCATTTTTTTCCTGTTACAAGTGGCGCACCTAGCAAACGGTGCGCCACTAGTAAGTTTGAATTTTTTTGAATTTTTTCCGTCTAGATCTTAAAAGCCCCGTAATGTTTTTGAGTAGATGATTTTTCAAGTAAAAAACATTTTAATCCGAGTTCGTATGCAAAAGTTATGCCCATTTTACAAATTCCAGAGAGATTTTACAAATAAAGTAGAAATTCATATTTGTAAATTTTCCCAACAACTAGACCACATATCACATGTGAAACTTATTTTCTTTTATTTTTTTGACATTTCCATCATTTTCTTTTATTTTCTTTAAAACTAAAAAGGCGGTCCGCGAGGGGCGGGGGTGCATTCGGTGGAATTTTTGGGCCAAGTTAGTAATGGCGCACCGCGGGAGTGTTGCGCCATTACTAGTTCAACTAGTAATGGCGCACCACACACACCGTGCATGCGCCATTACTAGTTTTGAAAAAAAATGAAAAAAAATGTTACTAGTGGTGCACCGTGGATGTGGTGCGCCATTAGTATTTGGACACTAATGGCGCACCAACACATGGTGCGCCATTAGTATATAGTAGCGGCGCATCACATGTCTGGTGCGCCATTAGTGTCAATATCATCTATAGCCCTTTTCCTAGTAGTGAAGTTTCTAGCATGAATAATCTCATGATCCCTTTGAGCCTGGGTGGTGGTCCATAAAGAAAAACATGCAATCGCTGGAATACCCAGGTGCCTCAATTCACCCAGATGTGTATTAAAGTTGCCACCTTAAATAAACCATTAAATAACAATCTCACATCTGTCATGGATACACTCACCCAATCCACGTCTACTAGCATAGCATGGCAATATAAGCAAACGTAGAAGTAACTCCCAAGGGTTTCATAATATAACATGTAATAGGCACTACCTCATCTACTTCCCAAAACCCGCATATTAATCAGAACCTAACCATGCAATTGTTTGAGGATTGTTTGAGAATAGTTTAACGAATGAACATTCGTTAACTGCGACTAAACGAAGAACTCATCCATTAAAACGGAAGAACGAGCGAATGTTCGCTAAATAAATAAACCGAAAAAACTAAAAAAACGATCTAAAAAAACCTAGGGTTTTCTTAAAAAACGAATCAGTTTTCTTAGAAAACCGGGGCGACGGCGGGCGGCTACCTCGTCAGGCTCCGGCGGGGTCCGGTAGGCGGCGAGGCTCCAGGTGGCTATGGCGGGTGGCGTGGGTGGCGGCAACGGGCGTCGACGGCGACAACGACGGGCGCCGGCGGTGGCTCCCGGTGGCGGTGGTGGCTTTCGGCGGCGACGGCGGTTTTCGGCAGCGGGGCGGGACGGGGTGAGGCGGCGGGGTGGCGTGGTATTTAGGAGGTGGGGGTGTGGCTTGGGGGAGGGGGCAAGGCAGCGGGATGGAGGAGTCCGGCTCGGACTCCTGTCCGGGTCGGTGGCGGTGACGCGCGGTCTCCGGGCGGGAGACGGCGGCGCGGGGAATGTGGGCCGGCTCGGCTGGACCTTGGCCCGGTCGGGCGCTGGAAGTTTTATTTTAAACAATTCTGCCGAAAAAAAATTCTAGAAAACAAAATAAAATTCTAAAAATGCCAAAATAAATTTGCATCATCTAAATAAAATATTTAGAACGAGATGAACATTTTCTTTGCCCTAAATGCAGTTTTTTGAAAAACGTGCAATTTTTCCTAAATTCAAATAAAACAGCAAAACTCCAAAAAAAATCTTATTTGATTTTTTTATTCAATCCTCAATATTTATTTATTTTTGGGAAAGTCATTTTATTCCCGCTCTCTTATATTTTTATAATAGAAATAATTGAAGATAAAATAAATAAAATCAAATGATCCTATTTTCAAAATTTGAGAAAACTCAAATATGAAAAGAACGAAATTCCCAACTCTCTCCGAGGGTCCTTGAGTTACGTAGAATTTCTAGGATCTAGCCAAGAGCAATAAAATATGATATGCAATGATGATCTAGTGTATAACATTCCAAATGGAAAATTTGGGATGTTACAGCCGGGGAGGTGAGTGCTTGAAGGTATATCTTTAGATCTTGCAACCAAATATTTTTGTTTCTTGTTTTATCACTAGTTTAGTCTATAAAAGAAAAACTACAAAAAATGGAATTGAGTTTGCCTCACACACTTCGTCTTTTTAATATCTTTCGTGAGAATAATGGAAAGGAAAATTGTGCTCAAGTGCTAGAAGAAGAAGTCTATAAAATGTTTGGCATTGATCTTTGAATGAGGAGCATGATTGTAATGTTGTTAGTATGAACTCTTTGAATATCCATGGTACTAATGATGATTGCACTTGCCATGATGAAAATGTCTCTTATAAGCATGTCAATATTTGTGGAGTGCATAGAGTTTGCAATTACACACCAAATAGGGAAGATAGATTTTGCAAGAGGCATACGAATTTAGAAACTAAATGGTTGCCAGAAAGGCTAGATGTGAGTGCTGAAAATTTAAAATTTCTTTACCGTACTTGTGAACTTTGCAATGAACATGGTCATTTAAATCTCCGATGCAAATTGTTTCATGATCGAATCATGTCCAAAAATTGTGATGACTTAATTTCCCTTGCGCATCATAATGAACTTAGTTTGCTTTTGGGTTATGAAGAAATGAAATGTTTAACTAAGCATATTCCAGAATTTAACCTTAAGAAATTTGTTGATATTGATCTAGAGGAAATTTATATGTATTGTGTGGTGAATTGCATTGAAAATTCTTATATTGCCAATTACATAAAGAAAAGAAAGCAAAAAGAAGATGAAGATAATACTAATGAAAGGGAAGAGACCTCCCAACATCCTCCTATTATTTCTTATGATGAATCAGGTAACGAGGAGGAGCCTTCTATTCAACAAATCTCATTAATAAGGAGCTCCAAAAAGAGGGTTCAACCCACACATGAAGAGAAGAAGAAAAAGAAAAGACGGAGAAATAAAGGTACAAAGGTATCCCTACCAAATGATGTTGCTCCTATTACTCATTGTGATGATGATAATTGCTATACTATTGGTGTTATCCGTACTATTAATGATGAGAGGGATTATTCTTATGATATGAAAAGGCCCAAGCTTGGGGAAGCTATGTTTGATGAGGATGACATGTTTGAGAATATATTTGCTGAAATTATGTTTGTCCCAAGCTTGGGGATGCTATGTTTAATGAAGTTGATATTTATAGCCTCCCAAGTTTTGATATGCAAATTTGTTATGATGATAGCATGCCTCCTACTTATGATGATTATATTGATGAAAGTAGGTTTGGAAGAGTGTCAACTTTAGTAAGTAATGATCCCACTATTTGGGATGATGTTGAATCTTATTGTGATGAATATGAAAGTGGATTTGGAGAGATCATGACTTTATTTAGTGATGATTCCACTATCTTGGAAGAGGTTTCAATCGATTATGATGAGAACAAAGTTGCTACTTATGATGATTATTGTGATGAAACTTATGCTATAAAAAGTGGTGTTGATTATACTTATAACACTTGTCATGATTATGATTACCCTTTTTCTGAACATTACTCTTTTAATGTGGAAACAATTTATAGTATTCGAGTCTCTTATGATACTCCCACTATCCGGAATGAGAAGAATTTTGCTTATGTGGAGAGTAGTAAATTTTCTATGCAAGTAGATCATTAAAATAATGCTTTAGGTTCTGGTTATATTGTTGAATTCATTCATGATGCTACTGAAAATTATTATGAGTGAGGAAAATATGCTTGTAGGAATTGCAATAATATCAAGTTTCCTCTGTATGTGTTGAAAATTTTGAAACTATGCTTGTTTTACCTTCCTATGCTAGTTGATTATTGTTCCCATAAGCTATTTGCTGACAAAATCCCTATGCATAGGAAGTGGGTTAGACTTAAATGTGCTAGTCATATTATTCATGATGCTCTCTTTATGTTTCAATTCTTATCTTTTATGTGAGCATCATTGAAATCATCATGCCTAGCTAGGGGCGTTAAACGTTAGCGCTTGTTGGGAGGCAACCCAATTTATTTTTGTTCCTTGATTTTTGTTCCTGTTTAGTGATAAATAATTCATCTAGCTTATGGTTAGATGTTGTTTTATGTTTTAATTAGTGTTTGTGCCAAGTAGAACCTTTGGGAAGACTTGGGTGAAGTCTTTGCGATCATGCTGTAAAAAAAGAAACTTTTGCGCTCACGAGATTAGCTTCCATTTTTTACTGGAGAGTGATTTTAGGTTGATTATTTTTTGCAGATGATTAATAGACAAATCCCTCAGGTCCAACAATTTATTTCAGAATTTGTGGAGTTACAGAAGTATTCGAATGATACAAATTACTACAAACTGTTCTGTTTTTGACAGATTCTGTTTTCATTGTGTTGTTTGCTTATTTTGATGAGTCTATGAGTAGTATCGGAGGGTATGAGCCATAGATAAGTTGTAATACAGTATACATTACACCAAAATGAATTTATAATGAGTTCACAACAGTACCTAAGTGGTGATTTATTTTCTTATACTAACGGAGCTTACGAGTTTTGTGTTGAATTTTGTGTTGTGAAGTTTTAAAGTTTTGGGTAAAGATTCGATGGACTATGGAATAAGGAGTGGAAAGAGCCTAAGCTTGGGGATTCCCAAGGCACCCCAAGGTAATATTCAAGGACAACCAAGTGCCCAAGCTTGGGGATGCCCCAGAAGGCATCCCCTCTTTGGTGTTTGTTCATCGGTAACTTTACTTGGAGCTATATTTTTCTTCACCACGTGATATGCGTTTTTCTTGGAGCATCATTTTATTTTGTTAGTATTTTCTATCTGTTATTTAGAATAATGTTTTGCATCTATATTTTCAATAAAAATGCCAAGGATAGCCTTTAACATGCTTATTTTGCAAGTATACATGTTGCTGTTTCAAAACAGAAAGTTTACTGCTGTTGCAAAAATTCCCTAGAAAGTCAGAGAACGATATAATATTGAAATTTTTTGCATATTGAGATCTGATAAATATTCTACATTGTATTATTTTTCTCATAATTTTTGGAGTTAGGTAAGTATGATGAATCCTGCATTCTTTACATACTATACTGTTTTAGCACATTGTTGTTATGTTTGCATTGTTTGCATATGTTTGCTTGTTTAATGATTCTATTTTAGGATAGGAGTATTAAAGATGCAGAGACATTTAGTATGAAATGTTGAATAATAATTTTAGTAATTTTTTACAGTAGAAAATGTTAAGGTTTTTGCATTGGTTTATACTAACTTATCTCACGAGTTCTTGTTGAGTTTGGTGTGGATGAAGCTTTCGAAATTTAGGAAACTGAGATATAAAAGGAATTAAGGAGACACAAAAGCTCAAGCTTGGGGATGCCCAAGGAACACAAAGATAATATTTCAAGAAGTCTCAAGAATCCAAGCTTGGGGATGTCCCGGTAGGCATCCCACCTTTCTTCTTCAACAATTATCGGTTAGTATCGGTTGAACCTAAGTTTTTGCTTCTTCACATGAGTTGTGCTATCCTTGCAATGTCACTTTGTTTTGTTTTTCTTGTTGTTTGAATGAAGTACTTAAGATCTGAAATACTTAAATGAGAGAGAGTCTTCACATAGCTACATAATTATTTAACTACTCATTGATCTTCACTTATATCTTTTTAGAGTAGTTTGTCATTTACTCGTGTGCTTCACTTATATCCTATGAGTAAATTGTGGAATGAGTTGAATATCATAAATCTGAAATTATATATGTTTCATATGCCTACCCTATTGGGAGTAATGACTTCACATCTAAGAAGTAGAGGTGGTAAATTTATTGAGGGTTAGCAAACATTGTATTGATCACTTTAACAATTCATGAAAGAATATTGAAGGAAGAGAGATTTCACATATAAATATAATATCTTAGACATCTTCTATGATTGTGAGCCCCATTAATTATTTTCAAACCTAAGCAAATTAGTTGAAATTCGACAAGGAAGACAACATAATGAGTTATGCTTGGGTATATTTGTATAGAAGTTATATTGTTATAGATCCTCCAACATGTGGTGCTTGTTGTTTAGAATCCTTTGCTAGACAAATATCTGTACTAAGCCGGAATACTGCTTGTGCATCCAAATCCCTTGAACCAAGTTTCTTCCAGGAGTGTCCACCATACCTACCTATATGCCGTATTTACCTGCCGTTCCAAGTAAATTTGCATGTGCCAAACTCTAAACCTTCAAATAATTATCTGTTTTGTATGCCCGAATCGCTCATGTAGCGACTAGGGGATGTCAGTATCTTCCATGCTAGGTGGGTTATTCTCATGATGAATGGACTCCGCTCATCATTCACGAGAAAAATGGCTGATAACTGGGATGCCCAGCCCCATGATCAAAAGATCAAAATCAAATCAAAATAATTACAAACAAAACTCCCCTAGGATTGTTGTTAGTGGTAGGCACCCGTTGTTTCGGGCAAGCCATGGATTGATGATTGTTGGTGGAGGGGGAGTAAAAAACTTTACCATTCTGTTTGGGAACCGCCTATAATGTATGTAGTATGGAAAATATTGGGAACTCTTGGTTGTTATGTTGACAATGAAAGCATACCTCTCACAATTATTTATCTCTATTTCAAAATCAAGCTCTGGCACCTCTGCAAACTTCTGCTTCCCTCTGCGAAGGGCCTATCTTTTACTTTTATGCAAGAGTCAGTAGTATTCCGTCGCATTCCAATCTACTCTTTATTTGGCAAGCTTCATGTGATCGGAAAAGATCTAAGCATATATGGCCATTCAAATATATTTGATCATGAATTATTATTGTTGACAATTATCTATATGATAAGTAAGTTGGGAGGCGAAACATTAAGCCCCTATCTTTCTCTGTGTTCGATCGATGCTATTTGTTCTAAAAATATGCTTTGAGTGGTAGCAATCATTGAAGACTATATGATAGTTGAGTATGTGGGATTTGCTAAATCAAAGCTCTTACATAGACCCTTCCTGAAAATAAGATGAATTGCAATTGTTTTGATGACTGAGAATGAAGTTTGCTAATTTTCAAGAAAGTTTATGGTCTATGCTTTAACATTTGAAAAGGTTGTTACTTGTTCATGAAAAGTTTTATGATATGAGCTACTATTATGACATATAATGATGCTAGAAAAGGCGACTGAAATTATCATTGATCAAACTTGTTCACCTGCTAGCATTCACACTTCATAAATTCTTTCTTTTATCATTTACCTACTCGAGGACGAGCAGGAATTAAGCTTGGGCATACTGATACGTCTCCAACGTATCTATAATTTATGAAGTATTCACGCTATTATATTATCTGTTTTGGATGTTTAATGGGCTTTACTATACACTTTTATATTATTCTTTGGGACTAAACTATTAACTGGAGGCCCAACCCAGATTGCTGTTTTTGCCTATTTCAGTGTTTTGCAGAAAAGGAATATCAAACGGAGTTCAAACAGAATGAAACCTTCGGGAGAGTTATTTTTGGAACGGAAGCAATCCAGGAGACTTGGAGTGGAAGTAAGGGAAGCTTCGAGGTGGCCGCGAGGCAGGGAGGCGCGCCCTACCCCCTGGGCATGCCCCCACCCTCGTGGGCCCCTCGTGGCTCCCCTGACTGACTTCTTTCGCCTATATATGACCATATACCCCAAAAACCTCCAGGAGCACAATAGATTAGGAGTTCCGCCGCCGCAAGCCTCTGTAGCCACCAAAAACCAATCAGGACCCTGTTCCGGCACCTTGCCGGAGGGGGGATCCCTCACCGGTGGCCATCTTCATCCTCGGGGCTGAGGGTATGTACCAGTAGCTATGTGTTTGATCTCTCTCTCTCTCGTGTTCTTGAGATGGTACGATCTTGATGTACCGCGAGCTTTGCTATTATAGTTGGATCTTATGATGTTTCTCCCCCTCTACTCTCTTGTGATGAATTGAGTTTTCCCCTTGAAGTTGTCTTGTCAGATTGAGTCTTTAAGGATTTGAGAACACTTGATGTATGTCTTGCATGTGCTTATCTGTGGTGACAATGGGATATCCACGCGATCTACTTGATGTATGTTTTGGTGATCAACTTGCGGGTTCAATGAACTTATGCATAGAGGTTGGCACACGTTTTCATCTTGACTCTCTAGTAGAAACTTTGGGGCACTCTTTGAAGTACGTTGTGTTGGTTGAATAGATGAATCTGAGATTGTGTGATGCATATCGTATAATCATGCCCACGGATACTTGAGGTGACATTGGAGTATCTAGGTGACATCTGAGATTTGTGTCTTAAGGTGTTATTCTAGAAGGAATAGCTTCGTGTTATTTTACTACAGACTCTTTAATAGATCGATCCGAAAGGATAACTTTGAGGTGGTTCCGTACCCTACAATAATCTCTTCATTTGTTCTCCGCTATTAGTGACTTTGGAGTGACTGTTTGTTGCATTTTGAGGGATAGTTATATGATCCAGTTATGTTATTATTGTTAAGAGAACTTGCACTAGTGAAAGTATGAACCCTAGGCCTTGTTTCCTAGCATTGCAATACCGTTTAAGCTCACTTTTATCATTAGTTACCTTGCTGTTTTTATATTTTCAGATTACAAATACTCATATCTACCATCCATATTGCACTTGTATCACCATCTCTTCGCCAAACTAGTGCACCTATACAATTTACCATTGTATTGGGTGTGTTGGGGACACAAGAGAATCTTTGTTATTTGGTTGCAGGGTTGTTTGAGAGAGACCATCTTCATCCTACGCCTCCCACGAATTGATAAACCTTAGGTCATCCACTTGAGGGAAATTTGCTAATGTCCTACAAACCTCTGCACTTGGAGGCCCAACAACGTCTACAATGAGAAGGTTGCGTAGTAGACATCAACCATCAATCCTAAGACATGCAGCTTGGGACCCCCTACCCGAGATCTGTCGGTTTTGACACCGACAAAGGTGCTTTCATTGAGAGTTCCGATGTGTGATTGACAAAAGGGTCAATGGCTCGCCTGCAGATCAACTGCGATGTCGGCATCTTCGTCGCCGCCTCGACTGATCACCTTGGCTTGATCGAGGACTATGCCCTACCTCCAATCATCATGTACAGACGAGGGCCTTCATCAACATCAACTCCGATCTCTATCTAGATCATGGAGGAATCATCTATGGAGCTCGGGGGCTCAACGTCAACATTGCCCTCCGGCAACCATGATGTTTTTCCAAACAAAGAACTTGTATCCGCTACCACCACCTCCTCGAGCATTGCTTTTACAATACCTTCAGTGGAATTGTGCGGAATTGAGTCTACAACAACACAGTAAAATTTCGTCGCGTTCAGATGGAGCAATCTCCGCCGGTCTCCGATATACCAAAGCCCCGTCGAATCTGGATGAGTTTGTAGCATAGTGTCCAGCATATAGCTCAGACGTCCTCTGGAAGATCCAACCGTTGATCGGCTGTGGAATACCTATATGTACCACCCCTCAAAATTTCAGCTCGATCCGACAGTCCAAACTCTGGGAACCTTCCGATTAGTGCATCACTTTTCAGATCTGTTTTCTGCGCGAGAACGAATCCGACCCGATGTAAGTGCATCTAGTGCCACCCCTAGTTGGTTTTGGAGTATTGATGCAAACCTGGGTCAGGGACTAATGTGTTTGTGAGAATTGCAGGATAATACTGGTAGTAGTCCCATATTGATTCGGTTTACCTACCAGACATGACCCCTAAAAATGTGTGAAGACAATAAAGACAATGGTGGTCTGTGAAGACATTCACATTGAAGACTATGACAGGAGAAGACATCGCGTGAAGACTATGGAGTCCAAAGACATAGTTGTTTCGTAGTTTTCTTTTCTTCTTTGTTGAGTCATAGGAACCACCGTACTGTTAAGTGGGGTCCACGTGAACAAAGTCAGAGTGATTGATGTGATGCTCAATCAAATCCTATGTCTTCGAGAGAAGAAAATGAGAGCAAATCTTATCCAGAGATGGATGAGTCAGCTTGGCTTCTAGCCCAAGTTAAGTTGCCGCGTGCATTTGAAATCTGACTATTGGACACGTGTCAGTTCCTTAGTAATCGAGGGTCATTTTGGACATGTCAGGTCCGGTTGCCCCCTGGCTATAAATAGCCCACCCCCTACGCCATAAATTTGTGGCTGCTCAAAGTTAGTGCACGGCTTTTGTCGTTTGAGAGCAACCCACCTCCGAAGCTTTTGAGAGAGAATCCTTGCAAGGACAAAGCCCAAAACACCCAGAGCCAAAGAGTGTTAGGCATCACTGAAGTCTTTCTGTCCGCGTGATCTGAAGACTTATTACACTTGAGGACTGTGAATCCTCCAGTTTGTTAGGCGTCGCGTTCTGAGCATCCAAGAGTCATTGTGGATTGTCGGTGAACAAAGTCTGTGAAGGTTTGGAAGTCTCCCTTGAAGACTTACCAGAGTGATTAGGCGAGGACTAAGTGTTCTTAGCTCAAGGGGGATGAGGTGAAGACACGGTGTTCTGAGTTAAATCTCAGCCTCCCTAACCATACGTACAGTTGTCACAGCAACTGGAACTGGTCCAACAAATCCTTGGTCCTCTCTGAGCAACTGGTTCTATCCTACCTCTCTCACCTTACTTACAGTTTTTCTTCGTGAAGTCTTTGCTTACTTGCCTGATCTGATTGACTTCACTGTGTGAAGACTATAGTCTGTTTGGCTTTATACTATCTTCCATCCTAATCCATACTACCTAGCTCCTTATAGTCTTCGTGCTTTCACCTCATTGCTTACTTGACTATGGCTTGTCTAGTGTAGTCTACCTTCCGCTTCATATCAATAGGTTCAATTCTATTGTTTGTCTTCAAAACACCCCTGTTTTGAAGACTTCCATAAAAATTGCCTATTCACCCCCCCTCTTGTCGAATACTAGCACTTTCAATTGGTATCAAAGCAAGGTGTTCCCTTGTTTTGTGTGATTCGGTTTAACCACCCGGAGTTTAGGTATGTTGACTATAGGGATAATCAAGGTCTCTTCTGCGTGCCCTGTCTTCGATGGCACCGATTACCCCTACTGGAAGAATAAGATGTGTATGGATCTTGAAGCCATTGACGTTGATCTCTGGTATGTCGTCAAGAATGACGTTCCCAAGACTGGTGAAGGTGTCACTCTTGCTGATGTCAAGAAGTTCGTCCAACTATACTCAAGTGCCAAGAATATCATCTATGGTCATCTGACCAAAGGGCAGTATGGTCGTCTGAGTGCTCTGGATACTGCGAAGCTAGTCTAGGACTAGCTATCCAAGGTCAATGAGGGCGTCTCAACACAAAAAGATTCAAGGATCACTGTTATTTGCAATCTCTTCAAATGCTTCAAGAGAAATGGCAATGAGAATGTCCAACTCACATTTGATCGTCTCACTGATATCACCAATGAGCTTCATGCTCTCGGAGCCACTGAGATCACCAAGCATGAAATCGTCAAGACACTGCTGAGATCACTTGCTGACAGCTCGTTTGACACCCTGGCCCTGATGATTCAAGAACGTCCAAACTTCAAGACTCTCAATCCATCTGACATACTTGAGAGGCTCAACACACATGAGTTCCAGCTATCTGAGAAAAGAGATATCTATGGTCCCAACTATGGCCGTACTCGTGCTTTGAAGGCAAAGGTTGTTTCCTCATCTGAAGAAGAATCTGACTGCAGTTCTGGGGATCCTGAAGATATTGGAAAGGAGCTTTCTACGCTTGTGAAGAAGTTCCAGAAGTTCACCAAGAAGAAAGACTTCAGGAAGTCTTCAAGATCCAGCTCTAGAAATGATGAAACTTCACCACGTGATCCCAAGAAAAGAACCTGCCACTAGTGCAAGAAACCTGGTCACTACATCTCTGAGTGTCCTCAGTGGGACAATGAAACAAAGAAGAAGAAGAAGAGCAAGGAATATGATTCTGATGACAAGAAGAAGAAGAAATCCTCAAAGTCCTCTTCCAAGGCTTCATCAAAGTCTTCATCACAGAAGTAGAGCTCATCAAGAAAGGGACGTGCTTTTGTTGGCAAGGAGATGGATTCAGAGGAGGAGTCTGCATCTGAGGAGGAAGAGGTGGGAGTCTGAAGAGGAATCTGATTCTGGCGTAGCAAGCCTGGCTCTAGCTTCTGCATAAATCGCCAAGTCCATCTTCAACACTGAAGACAATGGCCTCGTCACCAACACTAATTCCAAGGATGAGGATAACTCTGCTCCCACCTATTGCTTCATGGCACGTGGTGCCAAGGTAAACTCACGCGATGGTTACTTTCAAACATCAAGTGAAGATGACTCTGAATGTGCATCTAAACCTAGCTACAAAACACTTGCTAAAATTGCAACTGAACAACAGAATGCTATGGAACATATTCAAAAGTTCTTAGACAAAAGCGATGACCTGTTGGACACGGAAATGACCCGAACTCAGTCCTTAATTAAAGACATTAAAAATCGTCATGTTAAGTACCAGGAACTTGAAGGTCATCATGAATTGCTCTGAACTTCTCATGAAAAGCTTTCCAATGATTATCTTCAAAGGAAGAAAGAGCTTGAGAAATTGAGATCGGCTCATGAAGATCTTCAAAAGGAGAACGAGCCACTTCATACTCAATAGGTCATTTCCCCTCAGGAAGGATTTGAACCACCATGCCTAAAATGCATTGAGCGTCATAACGATGTCTCTGTTGCTGAATGTTCAACTGTTGCTACTGTTGCAATATCTTCAACTACTAATGTGGTAACTAACCCCTCAACCGAGGATACGACTACTATTGCTGATGAGAATGCCAGGTTGAAGTCTTTACTTGAGACAGGAATGTACAAAAGTCTCAAAGGGCATCAGATACTATGTGATGTCCTTAAAAGGTAGATTCTGAACCGAAAGCCTAGGAAAGACAGTGTTGGGTTCGAGAGGAAAATGAATGTTGATGGTTCTTACTGGATGCCTGAGAAGTACCCCAAAACCACATGGGTTGCTGCTAAGGGACCTTCAGTGAATCCATCTACCTTATCTGGCTTCACTAGTGCTAACCTAATTATCATTGATCAATCCTTTGATGCAAACTATAAACTGTTCAAGAATCAAAATGGTGAAGTGTTTGCTAGGTATATTGGTACTAACTACAGGAATGGACCACCACTTAAGAATATCTGGATACCCAAGCGTTGTCTAGAAAGTCTTCACGTGAATGTCGTCATGACACCACCAGGGAAGAAGACAAACCCTAGACCAAAGGCACCATATGGTCCAAAGGCTTCATACAGACAGAGGACTCACCCGAGTCACCCTAACGCCAATGTTTTGCAGGGAAATCATACTCGGACCTCTGAATATGAGCGTGTTGCATCAAACCGCTATGTTCATAAGTCTAAGAACTTTTCTGCTTATTCTTATGAGTATTATTCTCCTCCTGCAAGGCTATTTGCTAGGGCTTCTAAGTCGAAGTTCTCAGATGCTGCACTTAGACTCATTGCTTCTAAGCCACCCCTGAAAATGTGGGTGGTTAAGAAACTTAACTCTCTTTTGCAGGGAAAGGTCTCTAGCCGGAAATCAAAGGTGTCTGATGCTTATGTTGGGGACCTTAAACATCTTGTGGGACGCAAGATAAAATGTCCAAATGGTCTTACTATGTATTTCGCCCGGGGATTCCTTGACACTCATCCTATCTATCCTAACCAAGATCTGAACTTCTATGTACCGCTTGTTCGTCAAATGTTTCTGCTTCACAACTCTCTTGGTGAAGCCTATCCCCCAAACTGTATTGTAGGCTATGACACCTCAAGCTTCAGAATGGATTATGCATAGTGGCTGCACCAACCATATGACTGGTGATCGAAGTCTTATGATGGATTCAACTCTTCGGCCGTTAGATAAAAGTCATATCACATTCGTTGGCACTGATAAAAGTAAGGTATTGGGTCTTGGTAGAGTTCCAATCTCAAAGGATTAGCACATGGACAAAGTGATGCTTGTTGAATCCCTTGGTTTCAACTTAATGTCTGTATCAGTGCTATGTGATTTGAACATGATTGTGATATTTGGAAAATATCGTTGCCTTGTCCTTATGGAATCTGACAAATCTCTACTCTTTGAAGGGTATCGAAAAGATGATCCGTATATGGTAGATTTCTCAGCAGGACCACAGCTTGCCGTATGTCTTCTATAAAAAGCTTCAGAGTGCCGTCTCTAGCATCGGAGGCTAGGACATGTGGGCATGAGGAACTTGTACAATCTCTCAAAGAAGAAGCATGTCATGGGCATGGAAGGCGTCAAGTTCAAGAAACACCATATATGTGGTGCCTGTGAAGCTGGGAACATGACCAGGGCCAAGCATCCCTCGAAGATAATCATGACTACATCTCAACCCTTCGAGCTGCTTCATATGGACTTATTCGGCCCTACTCACTACTGTGCTCTTACTGCCACTACTTTTCTTTATGGTTTTGTTATTGTTGATGATTACTCAAGATATACCTGGGTGCGTATAATTCTCTATAAGACTGAAGTGTAGGATGTCTTCGGACGCTTTGCCAATCGCGCCATGACGAACTATGGCATCAAGATCAAGCAATCAGAAGTGACAATGGCACAGAATTCAAGAACACCGGCCTCGACACTTATCTTGATACACTGGGCATCACTCATGAGTTTTCTGCTCCCTACACACCTCAATAGAATGGCATCGTGGAGCGCAAGAACAGAACCCTCATCGAGACGGACCGTACGATGCTAGATGAGTACAAGACTCCAAGGAAGTTCTGGGCTGAAGCCATTGCCACTGCATGCCACATCATCAACCGAGTTTATCTTCACAAGATTCTAAAGAAGACATCATATGAGTTTCTCACTAGTAAGATGCCAAACTTCAGTAACTTTAAGAGTATTTGGTGCTAGGTGTTGGATCAAGGATCCACATCACACTTCAAAATTTGAACCGAAAGCACATGAAGGTTTTATGCTTGGATACGGAAAGGATTCGCACTCCTACAGAGTCTTCAACCTCTTTCACTATAAAGTGGTTGAAACTGTGGATGTGCGGTTCGATGAGACTAACGGCTCGCAAAGAGAGCACCTACCAAATGTGCTAGATGAAGTCCCTCCTAGTGAATCTATGAAGCTCATGGGTACTGGAGAAATCATACCATCTGAAGCTCAGGCTGATGATGAACTCATCATTGCACCAAGTCAACCAAAAGACAATGCTCAGCCTGAAGTCAATGCTGAAGCTGAAGACAATGATCTGCAAGGGAAAAATCTTGGTCCAGTACATCCTAGTGTTGCTAATGAATTAAAAATTGAGAAGATAATTGACAACATCAATGAACCTGGTCGACTCACTCATTCAAGAGCAACAGAACTAGCAAACTTCTATGGGCACTTTGCATTTGTCTCTATATCTGAACCTAAGAAAGATGATGAAGCTTTCATGGAACCTGAATGGATTGAAGCCATGCAAGAAGAGCTTCATCAGTTCGAGCTGACTAATGTCTGGGAGCTTGTCAAGCGTCCTGATCCTCGCAAGCATAATATCATTGGCACCAAATGGATCTACCACAACAAGCAAGATGAACATGGTAAAGTTGTCAGAAACAAGGCTCGTCTGGTTGCTCAAGGTTACACTCAAATAGAAGGGATTGACTTTGATGAAACCTTTGCTCCCGTGGCAAGACATGAAGCCATTCGTATACTGCTTGCATATGCCAACCATCACAATATCCTTCTATACAAAATGGATGTGAAGAGTGTCGTTCTCAATGGCAAAATTGAAGAAGTGCATGTTGCACAGCCACCTAGATTTGAATATCCAAAACATCCTGATATGGTGTACAAGCTCAACAAGGCACTGTATGGCCTCAAACAAGCTCCTCGCGCTTGGTATGACATGGTCAAAGACTTCTCGGAGAGCAAAGGCTTCAAACCTGGTTCTCTAGATCCAACACTCTTCACGAACTCATACGACGGTGAACTTTTTGTGTGTCAAATCTATGTGGATGACATTATCTTCGGCTGTACCGACAAGAGATACAACAATGAGTTTGGGCATTTGTTGCAAGAGCAATATCAGATGTCCATGATGGGTGAGCTGAAGTTCTTCCTTGGTCTTCAAATCCGTCGGCAGAGGAATGGCATCTTCATATCACAAGAGAAATACCTCAAAGATTGCCTGAAGAAGTTTGGAATGCAAGACTGCAAAGGATACACGATGCCAATGCCAACCAAAAGTCATCTAGGTCCTGACGACAATGGTAAAGAGTTCGATCAAAAGGTATACCGCTCCATGATTGGTTCCTTCCTTTACTTATGTGCATCTGGGCCAGATATAATGCTTAGCGTTTGCATGTGTGACCGATTCCAAGCAGCACCAAAGGAGTCGCATCACCTAGTCGTGAAGCGAATTCTTCGATATTTGGCTTACACCCCAACAATAGGAATATGGTATCCAAAGGGCTCAACATTTGATCTGATGGGATATTCTGATGCTGATTATGCTGGTGACAAGGTTGATCGCAAGTCCACTTCAGGAACATGTCACTTTCTCGGTCGATCACTTGTTTGTTGGTCTTCAAAGAAGTAGAACTGCATGTCACTCTTCACTACTGAATCTGAATACATTGCTGCTGGATCATGTTGTGCTCAGCTTCTATGGATGAAGCAAACTCTCAAGGAGTATGGCATCAACACGAAGAATGTTTCACTCTTCTGTGACAATGAAAGCGCCATCAAACTTTCCAAGAATCCAGTTCAGCACTCGAAGACAAAGCACATTCAGATCCGTCATCACTTTCTCAGAGATCATGTCAACAAGGAAGAAATTGATATCATTCACATCAACACTGAAGAGCAATTGGCAAATATCATCACTAAGCCCTTGGATGAGAAAAGGTTCTGCAAGTTGCGGTGTGAGCTAAATATCTTAGAATCCTGGAATGTCCTGTGAATGGACACACATCCTAACGCTTATGCATGTTGACGACTTATATGTGCAACACACAAAGTAACGTATATATTCAATCAATGAAGACTTACCCTCTGAGTGTGAATACATTACTATGAAATTTGACTTTGGAGCGCCACGATAATTGTGCGCCGTGTCTGGGTCTAATACTTCCTATACGGTGGGTAACGCCACCACCAAAATTCTTATTAAAGGGTTTCTCATGGCGTTAAATTTGCAAAGTCTTCACTTTTGGATTGTCTTCAACAGATTTATCTTCATGGTTTATCTTCACAATGTTGATTTGAGTTATATATATATATATACATTTGTGTTCTGTCCTATACAGCATTCACTTATAGCTGTGTCTTCACTCCTGAATCTTTTGATCTAAGTGAATGTGATCGGACCCTATCCTATTCCATGCTTCTACCTCAACTCTATTTGTCCAAATCATATGCATTCTATTGAAAACTGTCGATTGTCTTCTCTGAGTCCTTGTCAGCAGAGGCCAATCTGACAAACATTTAATCTGTTTTAATGTTGCATCCTCATTGCCTGAAAACCAGAGAAGCCGAAACGACCACCCAACAATCCAGGCATGCATGGGAACGCGGAACAACTCTAGTGAGTTGCATGCATGCCACGTGGTCGTCGGATGTGAACCGCCAGGGGCACCTACGTAATTGTGCTGTGCCGCCCCCTCGTCCTTATAAGTTCTAACACGCATGGTCATTATCTGTTCTTCCACCTTGCCACCTTCGACAAACCCTAGAGCCTCCTCTAGATCGCGTCGTCGCCGGAGAAGAAGCGCTTAGCTGCCGCAACCACTTCGTCGTCGTCCTCATGCCGGCCGCGGACCTCATCCTCTCCACCGCCGCCAAGTTAGGGCACGGGAGATCGAACTGCTTGGCTTCTCATCCCATCCGTCTAGCAGTTTGTCAAGGGTAAATAAATCTTACTTTTTACTACCTTTTAGATATGTCAAATCTAACCACTTTTTCAAAAAGTGGTTTCTAAACTTACAAATCTGGATTTGCTCTCTTCTGCATCTCATACCATGCTTAGTATATTAACTTATGCTTCATAACTAGTTAGATTCCTCACTTGTACTTATTCATGGATTCACACAAATCTGGAACCAACTCTCTCCAAATAAGTGAATGTCTTCGCACTATGAGGTCAATGTCTTCAACACTGATTTATCTTCAAAATCTTCTAAGAATGCATATGACCCCTTCCCCTTCCCTCGCATCTCTAATGTTGTCATAGGTACATGTCCATGGGAGAATCCCTTGGTTCTCATAGTCTGCATTCATTTGCAGAATACTTAGAACATCACATTGAATCTCCTGAAGCCAGTTCCTATCTGAAGCCAATCAGAAGGAAGAAATTCACTGTGTTGAAGCCAATCAGCTTAAACATTATGGGTTTAGAAAAGTCTGCTCGGAAGGGTGGCAGGCAATGCCGAGGCAACACACCTCTTGATCTGCCTCCTGCCTTGTATGAACAATACAAGTAAGACCCTGATGAAAACTACAACCAGCGCAAGAACCGGATTCAGTGGATCCGAAGATATTGGGCAGAGGAGTGGTTCAAGTACAAATTTGTCACACCTGAGTATGCTGAAAAGAACGCCATCAAGCATCCATGGGGAGACTGTTTGTATCGCGGCCTAGTGTCGAAGAACAAGGCTGAAGCTATTGCGCAGGAATTCTATCCTTGCATGGTCAGAGGACCACAACCTAAACATGCCGACCCATCCTCCTTATTATGGTATCATGATGACAATCTCTTCAAGCGCAACTTTCAGTTTGCCAAAGATTCTGTTGTCCAGAGCTTTAAAGACTATGGCCTCAAATTCAACCCTGGCCCCTCTGCACCCGGATCTGATGGGATATATGAAGCCAATGAAAACATAATTGGCCCCTTTGCCAATTTCGATGGGCTTCTGTCTCACATTGCTGCTCAGAGAGCAGCAGTTGAGCATTTTGATGATGATGATGATACTGAAGCTGCTCCCTCACCACCCAAGGAAAAGAAGAAGAAGAAGACAAAAGCTTCTAAGCCATCTTCTTCTCCAAAAGCTTCAGCAAGGAAGCCTCTGAGAATTGCACCTCTTGAATACATTGTGCAATCTGAAGACTTATCTCGCGTGTCAAAGAAGACCACGAAGTAAATGCCCAAGAAGGCCACAGGACAACCAATGACACCATTCTCTATGCTTCGCAAAGAAGATGAAGCCATTGATCTTTCCAGTGATGAAGATCTTGTTGATGATGCTCTGGAAATGCTTATCAAGAGCAATCAAGAAGTTGAAATCTTCAATGATCTGCCGCTATTTGATGTTGATATTCTCAATAACTTCATCGATGAGTGGTTTGACAACCAGGATATCAAGATTGATGATTTTCATCTCCCAGTGGACATCAGTGTCACTTTCCATGGAGCCATTGCTAGTGAATTGGCCTTGGCTCAGAAGATTGTCGAGCTAAAGAACAAGCTATGAGAAGGCTCATTTCAAGAAGAACATGGCCAAGCTCAGTGTGGCCGATGTTCAAATCTTCAAGAAGATGTTGCATAACCTCAAGGAGGAGTTCCACAAGAAACGCACCGAAGTTAAAGGCTCGAGGCAGTGCATGAAGTATATGGATGAGAAATGTGTTCAAGCCCATAACGAAGAAAAAAGCGTAAAGCTCTTGGGAGGCTTGGCATTGACCCCAGGATGGCTTCCAAGAAGAAGAAGTCTACAGAGACCCACACTGCACCGAGGCGGGAAGAACCTCACATTGTCTTCCCTGCCAGGATGACAGGCTTGAAGCCTAAGGTCCCCTCAGTAGCTTCTGAACTGAAGAACACAAGAGTGGCTGAAGCTGAAGCAAAGAAGCGCAAGCACAAGGACGCATTTGACGATGCTCCTTCCAAGAAGAAGCTGAAGACTAAGTCTTCAAATAAAGGGCGTGCTACAGCCTCTCAGCCACTCTTTGTTGAACCCATCTCTGTTGCTCCCCCTGCTACCACAAACCAAGAATGTCGAGTTGTACTCCATCAGCCTGCTTCCACAGAGGCTCATGAACAAGAGCAAGTTCCATCTGTTGACCCCAACGCAGCTGAAGACATTGGTAATGAAGACAATGTTGGTGATGATGAAGTCCTTCCTCAGCTAGAGCATTAGTTGGTATCGTCGCCTAATCCAACGAGCAGCGAATACATTAGCATTGGTCGTCCGTTGACGCCAATTGCTCAAGATGATTCATGGGACGAGCGACCCCAAGAAGAAACCCCAGTTCGAGATGCAACACCCCATACTCCACCAGCGCAAGTCACCAGCCCAATGGTGAATGACGAAAATTACATGGAGACCACACCATCACCAAAGGCGTAGCCCCTGTTCCAACGGCTTCGCAAAGGCCTCAGGCCATCAGTCTCCATGTCAACCATCCCAGAAGAAGATTCACAATGATCCAGCTCAGTGGCAGGTCAAGTGTTCCCTGAAGAGAATCCTTCTGTGACGGTTCCTGTGTCTGAAGCCAAAGCTGTTGAAGACATTCCGACTGCATCGGCCGATGAAGAAGAAAGAAGAGAAGACAGAGGTGCTACACCCCTGTCCCTGATCACGTCATTCTCGAGTAGAATGTGATCGTATAAGACCCTCCAGCCGTTGACCATATGGAGGTTGAGAACAATCAGGCTGCCACAAACACTGCTGAAGCCAATGACCCTGTCTTGGCTGAAGATCATGTGGAGCCTGACGTCAATGTTGTGCCTGAAGCCAATGAGAACCCTGAAGCTTCTTTCACGCCGGTCCCAACTGACGGCGTTGTCCCTTCCCCAAGGCCTCACACTATTGAAACAGCTTACAATCGTGAGGGGGAGTTGGCCACTATTCGCTGGCCCATTCTAGTTCCTCCCACTGGTCCAGGGCCCCAATATGATTATCATGTGCAGTAGAGACCACCAGTACAAAAGCCTAAGCCAAGACTGGCACGACTTCCTGGTGCTGCAAGAGCCCCAGGATCCTTCAGTGTCAATAGCTTCAAAGCCCACAACACCTTCTTTGACAGTGACAAAAATCCCTACTCGAAGCCAAAGATCTCTTCAGATTGCTTCTGGAGCCATCAACAGCGCAGCTCCTACTCTTGTGTTCTCTATAACCAAGAGAGAATCTTCCCTCACATGCACCTTGATTGTGAAGCTATGGCTGGGCTCCCCTGTCTTGAAGAAGCTCTAGATTGCTTTCGTGATGCTGGCCTTCTGGAATTCATCATAGCCAAAGAGCACTGGAATGAAGAGCTACTGCCGCAATTCTATGCTACTCTTCACATTCGTGGATACAACAGGGATCCGAAGACATGGATCTTTGAGTGGGTGACAGGTGATGTGCACCATGAACCCAAAGCTCAGGACATTATTGAGCTCACCTCCCTACCCGCTCCAGGTGAACTGTACGAACCTGGTTGTCAGCTCCGCACGGATGCACTACCGAGCGTTTTTCAGCGGCCTGAACCCAATATGAGTCAGATGCTCAACATGATGAAGCCATTGCCTCAAGATGCAGAATATCCCAAGGAATTCTTTGTCCAGGACCTCGAGTACTTGCCCTGCATAGTTTATCATATCCTAAGGCGTACTCTCTGGCCAATCAAGGGACATTCTCCTGTAGCCAAACTCGAAGGGGCTATGAAGACTTTGGTATTCTATATTGTCAATGGCATCAAGTTCAACTCCCAGGATTTCTTCATCCGACAGCTTGCTGCATCTGGGATTGACCTTTTTGGCTTGAAGTTTTATGCTCCATGGGTGATGCGCCTAATCAAGCTTCATTCAACTATCAACTATCATCCTTCTGCACGTAACCATCTCGTTTTCTTGCCTGAGGTTGATCTATCTGTTGAATCCATCTACCCCGAGCCTGCCAAAAAGCCACTTACTCTTCACAATGCTGATCATCAAAGCTTCTCGCAGCCCATTGAAGCAGTTCATGTTACGAATGCTGTTGTTCCTGCCTATCTGCTTGCTGGCAATGTGCGTCTGCCTCACCAAGCTAATACCGAAGGCACTGCCAGTACAGTTTCTCAAAGGCCTCGGAAGCGTTCTCGAGTCCTCAATGATCGAGAACTCCTTGTGGCCTTACATCAGAAGCAGGACAAGCACCATGACTGGCTGAAGCATCAAATGCATAGTATCTTGGTGGATTTCAATCGCATTCGCAATCTGGCTACCAAGAACTCTTTTGTTGCCCATGAGAATGCAAGGCGGTCCTGGAAGAGCCTCACTCTGCTATGTTCTGAAGATGATCTTCAGGTAGATGGCTTCACCGAAAGCTTCAAGTTTGACTCCAGGCCTCCACCTAATGCAAGTTGGCACCATACTCCCTCTCTTGAAGACTCTGAGTATTCATCTTCGGTTGCAACTATTATTGCCAATGTCGTCGATGAAGAAGATGACGCCACTTCACCAACAGTGACTGCACTACGTATCGACTCTGCACCAGGCCCATCTGCACCACCAAACTCCAGCAATGGCCCTGCTCCACCATCTGCTCCTTTTGGGAACGAGTAGATGCTCTATGTCTTCAAACCTTTTTGGTCATTACTGACAAAAGGGGGAGAAGCATGTGAGTTGATAGTCTTCAAGCGGGTCCCTATGGGTGGCTACATTACTTTTTGCCACGTCTTACAACTCTCGTCTTTTGATACTTTTCGTCCTTTGAGTTGTAACACTTAAACTTCATGGTCATATGCTACTTTATCTGCTATTCTGTGATGCGATGATAAATCCCGCATGAAGTCATTCTGCAGACGTCCATTTTCCATTATGCATATCATTATCTTCTTTAGTTGTTTATATGCATAATGAATTGTCTTCACACTTTGATGTTGGCCTCCACAAAGCAAAATCTACCATGTGCATTTGCATTCAATCACAAAGTCATCTATATGCACATCTTCAGGGGCAGCCTTGTCTTATGTATGAAGACAATACTCACAACACTAAAACTTTCACATACTTTTATCCCTGTTGAAAACTTCAACCAGTTTGTCACCAATCACAAAAAAGGGGGAGATTGTAAGTGCATCTAGTGCCACCCCTAGTTGGTTTTGGAGTATTGACGACAAACCTGGTTGAGGGACTAATGTGTTGTTTCGTAGTTTCCTTTTCACATTGAAGACTATGACAGGAGAAGACATCGCGTGAAGACTATGGAGTATGAAGACATAGTTGTTTCGTAGTTTCCTTTTCTTCTTTATTGAGTCATAGGAACCACTGTACTGTTAAGTGGGTTCCAAGTGAACAAAGTCAGAGTGACAAATGTGATGCTCAACCAAATCCTATGTCTTCGTGCGAAAGCAATGAGAGCAAATCTTATCCAGAGCTGGATGAGTCAGCTTGGCTTGTAGCCTAAGTTAAGCTGCCGCGTGCGTTTGAAATCTGATCATTGGACACGTGTCAGTTCCTTAGTAACCCAGGGTCATTTCGAACATATCAGGTTGGGTTGCCCCTGGCTATAAATAGCCCACCCCCTACACCATAAATTTGTGGCTGCTCACCTCCGAAGCTTTTGGGAGGGAATCCTTGCGAGGACAAAGCCCAAAACACCCAAAGCCAAAGAGTGTTAGGCATCACTGAAGTCTTTCTGTCCGCGTGATCTGAAGACTTATTACACTTGAGGACTGTGAATCCTCCAGAAGGTTAGGCGTCGCGTTCTCAGCATCCAAGAGTCATTGTGGATTGCCGGTGAACGAAGTTTGTGAAGGTTTGGAAGTCTCCCTTGAAGACTTACTAGAGTGATTGGGCGAGGACTAAGTGTTCTTAGCTCAAGGGGAATAAGGTGAAGACACAGTCTTCTAAGTTAAATCTCAGCCTCCCTAACCAGACGTACAGTTGTCACAGCAACTGCAACTGGTCCAACAAATCCCTGGTCCTCTCCGAGCAACTGGTTATATCCTACCTCTCTCACCTTACTTATAGTTTGTTTTCGTGAAGTCTTTGCTTACTTGCCTGATCTGATTGACTTCACTATGTGAAGACTATAGTCTGTTTGGCTTCATACTATCTTCCATCCTGATCCATACTACCTAGCTGCTTATAGTCTTCGTGCTTTCACCTCATTGCATACTTGACTATGGGGTGTTTTGAAGACTTTAATAAAAAACGCCTATTCACCCCCCCTCTAGTCTAATACTAGCACTTTCACCCGAGTTCATCTTTTTTATGAACGGGATTCGGACATCATTTTTGAAGGAAGTTTTGTATGGGGTATTGTGTTTTGTTCCCAAACACATCCCACTAATTTTAAAGTTTTTCAATATGATCTTCACCATCGCACCGGTGTCAAACTAGCCGACAATGTTGCTCCACGGCTATCGACCTGCGCTAGACACGTCGTCGCTTTGTTGAGCCGGGCTCAACTTCTTCGGATCATCATCTCGGCAAACCAAACAAGAGTTCGGCATCGCGAAGGATAAATCATCACAAACATCGCCGCCCCACAGATTACACGGAGAGGGCACATAGGCATCGCCGCACGGTCACTTCATCAAGCTAGCATTGACCACGTTACGAGTTACGACCTGCATCCGCATGGCCGCACCGTTGCTTCTTCGAGACAATGTCCATCACGCCAAACTACTTCAACACCTCGCTTGACATGGCAGCTACAACATCTCCTTACCGACCTGCTCCGTCACCTCGTCTCGACCGGGGGCTTCGCCATCCCTTCATCAAACTACTCCGGAGACTTCGTCATTGTCAGCCGACCAGCTTCGTCACGTTAGATGGACCGGAGGATTTGCCTCGGCAAGCCAACCTTTACCAGCGTTGCCATGCCATAGATTCACCGCCCATCAGGCAATGGGTGTGCGGATTGAGTCCCAATTTTGGGAGTCACTTTTCTTTGGACTGCTACAACAAATAAATCAGGTGCAATTTATCCTAGAAATTTTTGCTTGTTTGGGTTTATTTTTTCCAAGGAACTATTACTCTGGTTTGATCCATCATCTGTACACAGGTCTATCAAAAGGTGGCCGCATTAATGACGGTCATGTTGTGGTTCAGTCACTTTTTGTACATAGTTCGGCAAACGCCCCATCCGGAACTCGGACCGACCAGTGAATTCAGGCTTTGCCACGCCTTTATCGCATAACACCGACGCCCTGCATCGACATTGACTTCGGCGCCAGGCCACATATCTTTAAATAAATTATTTTGCGTAAATTAATTATGCAAGGATTTTTTTATATTATTATTGTTGGCCTACACTATTTTACATGTGTAGGCAATGGACTTCGACTGCGTCACGTGGTCTCTTCGGCAAGCCAACGTCGTCGTCCCAATCGGCGTAAAGCGGCTTGCGTGATCACCTTGTTGGTCTAGTTGCCATACTGACGTGTTCAGTTGCCTCGGGGACTTCAGCATGGCCGAGAGAGCTCTACCTCATCGAGTGGTCGGCGCACAAGCCATATTTGTTTTATTCCTAGCTTTGCACAAATTATTTATTATGCAAAAAAAAATTAATTTACTATTATTACTATTTATCTCCGGTTTACACTATTTTTTATGCACAGGTAAATGATCTGGGTCAGGCAGTGTTGTCACCTCGGCGTATTGACATACCACGTCACCTCGGCTGAACAGGGGGCTTCATCAACACTTCATTAACCCATGCCAGGGACTTCAGCGTCACTCAGCCGGCCTGCATTGGTCGTGCCATGTCACCACTTCAGAGTGCCAAGGTCTTTGTTCCGCCACCTCGGGACCGGCTTGGGGGATGGAACCTTGTCCCGCATCAAGCTCGGACCGCGTCATCGATGCCCAACACATTAATCAGCTAAGTCGCTTTCATGCTCAAAGTTTTAAATTTTTAACTTGTTTTCGCTTCGACCATGCTCACATACGTTGTTCGTGAAAAGAAACTCCCCTTACCCATGTTAATTGGGGGCTCAAAAAATTTACATGCGCCGTTCTATAATAATGTGTTTTCTTCTTGGTCGTTGCAAAGTCTTTTTCTACCGCTCCTTTTTCGACTCAAGTGTATGGTCAATAGCCAGATAGCCTGGCTTCTCTCTAAAGCTGTTCGAGTTTAGTTCACTAAACTGGACTCGGAGAAGCACTCCGCCTTCGGGATAAGGAGGTTGAAGCTGTAGGCTGGCCCGCTTGAAGTCTTGAGATCGGATGTGTCATGTTAACACAGGACAGAAGCACAATTTTTTTTAAAAAAAAGACCAATTCCGGATTGGCACCAAAGTCTCAGTTTAGCCTGGGCATCAAGCTTTTATATAAGTTTTTGGCTTTTCGAGCCTATGGCACTTTTAACAATTTGTGTGTTTCCAGCATAAGTCTCGTAGTGGAACGCCGGACACCTTTAGAGATTATGCGAAAACATTCTCGGATATTGCTATATATGCATCAGTTTCGAATTGTGTCTTTGGTCAATAGTTGGGTTGCCCGGCTCCTATGCTTGCCTCCTATGTTCCGCATTGTTCGGCTAGGTGTGCAAATGGAGAACCACTGCGATTGTGCTTCCAGCTTGCATGGTTAAGCACCTCAGTAGAGAAAGCCGAAAACTGATTGTCACAATAAGCGTAAACTGGTCACCGATCCGATGATTGTGTTAAATGACGGGCCGTTCATAACATTGGCCGAAGTGTTTACGGCTTGACCTCGGCTGTCGCTGAACACTAACCAAGGGCTAGTAGATGGCCTCCTAACTTTAAGCTCCTATGACTAAGTGAAAGTTATAAAGCCCGCATATCTGATAGCCTCATTTCCACTAACACTTAAGGAAATATGCCCTAGAGGCAATAAAAAGTTATTATTTATTTCCTTATATCATGATAAATGTTTATTATTCATGCTAGAATTGTATTAACCGGAAACATAATACATGTGTGAATACATAGACAAACAGAGTGTCACTAGCATGCCTCTAGTTGACTAGCTCATTAATCAAAGATGGTTATGTTTCCTAGACATGGACAAAGAGTTGTCATTTGATTAACGGGATCACATCATTAGGAGAATGATGTGATTGACTTGACCCATTCCGTTAGCTTAGCACTTGATCGTTTAGTATGTTGCTGTTGCTTTCTTCATGACTTATACATGTTCCTAGGACTATGAGATTATGCAACTCCCGTTTACCGGAGGAACACTTTGTGTGCTACCAAACGTCACAACGTAACTGGGTGATTATAAAGGTGCTCTATAGGTGTCTCCGAAGGTACATTTTGGGTTGGCGTATTTCA
This sequence comes from Triticum aestivum, assembly GCF_018294505.1. NCBI lineage: Eukaryota > Viridiplantae > Streptophyta > Magnoliopsida > Poales > Poaceae > Triticum > Triticum aestivum. The sequence continues at coordinate 100,743,347 of NC_057813.1, read as the reverse complement.
AGATTAGGATTTGTCACTCCGATTGTCAGAGAGGTATCTCTGGCCCCTCTCAGTAATACACATCACTTAAGCCTTGCAAGCATTGCAACTAATGAGTTAGTTGCGGGATGATGTATTATGGAACGAGTAAAGAGACTTGCCGGTAACGAGATTGAACTAGGTATTGAGATACCGACGATCGAATCTCAGGCAAGTAACATACCGATGACAAAGGGAACAACGTATGTTGTTATGCGGTCTAACTGATAAAGATGTTCATAGAATATGTGGGAACCAATATGAGCATCCAGGTTCCGCTATTGGTTATTGACCTGAGACGTGTCTCGGTCATGTCTACATAGTTCTGGAACCAGTAGGGTTCGCACACTTAAGGTTTTGATGATAGTTATATTAGGCGTTTATGTGTTTTGATCTACCGAAGTATTTCGGAGTCCCGGATGAGGTCGGGGACATGACGAGGAGTCTCGAAATGGTCGAGACGTAAAGATCGATATATTGGACGACTATATTCGGACTTCGGAAAGGTTCCGAGTGATTCGGGTATTTTTTGGAGTACCGAAGAGTTACGGGAATTCGCCGGGGAGTATATGGGCCTTATTGGACCATACGTGAATAGAGGAGAGAGGCCGAAAGGAACGAGGCGCGCAGCCCCCCTCTGGTCCGAATTGGACAAGGGGTGCAGCCCCCTTTTCCTTCCTCCTCTCCCCCTCTTTCTTTCTCTCCTACTCCAACAAGGGAAGGAGGACTCCTCCTCCCGGTGGGAGCAGGACTCCCCCCTTGGCGCGCCTCCTCCTGGCCAGCCGCCCCCTCCCCCTTGATCCTTTATATATGGGGGCAGGGGGGCACCTCTAGGCACAACAACAATTGATCGTTTGATCTTTTAGCCGTGTGCGGTGCCCCCCTCTACCATAGTCCACCTCGATAATACTGTAGCGGTGCTTAGGCGAAGCCCTGCGTCGGTAGAACATCATCATCGTCACCACACCGTCGTGCTGATGAAACTCTCCCCCAATGCTCGGTTGGATCGGAGTTCAAGGTACGTCATCGGTCTGAACGTGTGCAGAACTCGGAGGTGCCATACGTTCGGTACTTGATCGGTCGGATCGTGAAGACGTACGACTACATCAACCGCATTGTGCTAACGCTTCCGCTTACGGTCTACAAGGGTATGTAGACAACACTCTGCCCTCTCATTGCTATGCATCACCATGATCTTGCGTGTGCGTAGGAAATTTTTGAAATTACTACGTTCCCCAACAGTGGCATCCGAGCCCAGGTTTTATGCGTAGATGTTATATGCACGAGTAGAACACAAGTGATTTGTGGGCGATACAAGTCATACTGCTTACCAGCATGCCATACTTTGGTTTGGCGGTATGGTTGGATGAAGCGGCCCGGACCGACATTACGCGTACGCTTACGCGAGACTGGTTCTACCGACGTGTTTTGCACACAGGTGGCTGGTGGGTGTCAGTTTCTCCTACTTTAGTTGAACTGAGTGTGGCTACGCCCGGTCCTTGCGAAGGTTAAAACATCACCAACTTGACAAACTATTGTTGTGGTTTTGATGCGTATGTAAGAACGGTTCTTGCTAAGCTCGTAGCAGCCACGTAAAATTTGCAACAACAAAGTAGAGGACGTCTAACTTGTTTTTGCAGGGCATGTTGTGATGTGATATGGTCAAGAAATGATGAGATATAAGTTGGTGTATGAGATGATCATGTCTTGTTGAAGTTAGCGGCAACTGGCAGAAGCCCTATGGTTGTCTCTTTGTTGCATAAGATGCAAGTGCCAAATAATTTCTTTTCTTTATCGCTATGCGATAGCAATAGTTGCAAGAGCAATAGTTGGCGAGACGACCATGTGATGACACATTGATATAGATCAAGATGATGGAGATCATGGTGTCATGCCAGTGATGATGGAGATCATGACGATGCTTTGGAGATGGAGATCAAAGGCACAAGATGATGATGACCATATCATGTCACATATTTTTGATTGCATATGATGTTTATCTTTTATACATATTATATTGTTTTGATTGATGGTAGCATTATAAGATGATCTCTCACTAAATTTCAAGATAAAAGTGTTCTCCCTGAGTATGCACCGTTGCCAAAGTTCGTCGTGCCCAGACACCACGTGATGATCGGGTGTGATAAGCTCTACGTCCATCTACAACGGGTGCAAGCCAGTTTTGCACACACGGAATACCCAGGTTAAACTTGACGAGCCTAGCATATGCAGATATGGCCTCGGAACACTGAGCCCGAAAGGTCGAGCGTGAATCATATAGTAGATATGATCAACATAGTGATGTTCACCATTGAAAACTACTCCATTTCACGTGATGATCGGTTATGATTTAGTTGATTTGGATCACGTGATCACTTAGACGATTATAGGGATGTCTATCTAAGTGGGAGTTCTTAAGTAATATGATTAATTGAACTTTAATTTATCATGAACTTAGTCCTGGTAGTATTTTGCAAATTATGTTATAGATCAATAGCTCGCGTTGTTGCTTTCATATATTTATTTTAATATGTTCCTACAGAAAAACTATGTTGAAAGATGTTAGTAGCAATGATGCAGACTTGGTCCGTGATTGGAGGTTTATCCTCATTGCTGCACAGAAGAATTATGTCTTTGATGCACCGCTAGGTGACAGACCTATTGCAGGAGCAGATGCAGACGTTATGAACGTTTGGCTAGCTCAATATGATGACTACTTGATAGTTTTGTGCACCATGCTTTATGGTTTAGAACCGGGACTACAAAAAACGTATTTGAAACGGCACGGAACATATGAGATGTTCCATGAGATGAAATTGATATTTCAGACTCATGCCCGTGTCAAGAGGTATGAGGCCTCTGACAAATACTTCGCCTAAAAGATGGAGGAGAATTGCTCAACTAGTGAGCAAGTGCTTAGATTGTCTGAGTACTACAATCGCTTGAATCAAGTGGGAGTCAATCTTCCGGAGAAGATCGTGATTGGCAGAGTTCTCTAGTCACCATCAGCAAGTTACTGGAACTTCGTGATGAACTATAATGCAAGGGATGACGAAAACGATTCCCGAGCTCTTCGTGATGCTGAAATCGACGAAGGTAGAAATCAAGAAAAGAGCATCAAGTGTTGATGATTGTCAAGACCATTAGTTTCAAGAAAAGGGCAAAGGAAAAGAAAGGGAACTTCAAGTAGAATGGCAAGCAAGTTGTCACTCCCGTGAAGAAGCCCAAGGCTAGACCAAAGCCTGAAACTAAGTGCTTCTACTGCAAAGGAAATGGTCACTGGAAGCGGAAATGCCCTGAATATTTGGTGGATAAGAAGGATGATAAAGTGAACAAGGGTATATTTGATATACAGGTTATTGATGTGTACCTTACTAGTGTTTATAGTAGCCCCTGAGTATTTGATACTTTTTCGGTTGCTAAAAATTAGTAACTCGAAACAGGAGTTACAGAATAAACAGGGACTAGTTGAGGGGGGCACCTCTAGGCACAACAACAATTGATCGTTTGATCTTTTAGCCGTGTGCGGTGCCCCCCTCCACCATAGTCCACATGGATAATACTGTAGCGGTGGTTAGGCGAAGCCCTGCATCGGTAGAACATCATCATCGTCACCACGCCGTCATGCTGGCGAAACTCTCCCTCAACACTCGGCTGGATCGGAGTTCAAGGGACGTCATCGGGTTGAACGTGTGCTGAACTCGGAGGTGCCGTCCGTTTGGTACTTGATCGGTCGGATCGTGAAGACATACGACTACATCAACCGCATTGTGCTAACGCTTCCACTTACGGTCTACAAGGGTATGTAGACAACACTCTCCCCTCTCGTTGCTATGCATGACCATGATCTTGCGTGTGCATAGGAAATTTTTGAAATTACCACGTTCCCCAACAAACACAACCGCCTCAGGGCATCGAGACGTCGGCTAAGGGTTGTGTTGTTATTGAGAAAACATCCTACATAGTATCTACAAAGGGTAGAAGCCGATGATGGGCCACTTTCAATTGATAAACGGTCACAATGGAGTCAAAATAAACATATCATCAGTATTTGTATTTAGTATACAAGCGCTGCCTTCCGTAATCATCGTTATAAAGCCATAAATATGCATCAATTTGACTTAAGATTTCGTCCAAGATGGGTTGCCTGGCTCCTGTGATTACCCCTATGTTCCCGATTGTTCGGCTAGGAGGTAAAGGGAGCACCTCTATGACTGTTACTTTCGGGTCATCTGTGTTAGTACCTCAGACTGGGAGAAGCCGGAAGCTTGCCATCTTAAAGAATATAATTAGTCGGCAGTGATGGAAGTGAAAATTTTGGTCCATTAAAAACCACAGAGATCGGGAACTTACCCAGAACTAAATCCTCAATATTTTTATCGCGCATCGATCGGAGTTGAGGTTTCATGATCATGGTCGGCATGACAACCTAAAGTAAGGAACCGACAGCGGGATTCTTTTCTTTAGGGGATGTTTCTTACATCAAATAGTAATATAACATTCTCTCCGCATACCTTTGTTTATAAAACCATATGGTCGGATTGCCTTGTTTTTCGTAAACCATTGGCCTTGTAAAGGCTTTATAAAGTAGGCCAAACACTCCTCGGCCACTGGCCGAGGAGGTTGAAGCCGATGGTCGGTCAACAAGGTGTTATACAATGCGGATCCGAGCATTCATGATGTAAAGTACTTGGATACATAGAATCTTTCCACATAAAAATTGCGAGTAAAATCCATTTACTGTAATCCATCTTTTAGACCCCTTGGGGACTACCTTGGCGAGCTCGAATTTCGACCAGCTCTAAGCTCCTTTAAGAGATTTTTATTCTCTTTCCGAGAAGTTTGTGTTAAACACAACAATTTTTTTTGTGAAACTGATAACGATCCTTAATTCGGCCACCCGTAGACACATTAAGGCTCGGGGGCTAATAGGCTTCGAGCTCATTATTTATAAATATTAAAGGGGCACATCGATCCCTTGATCTGGTGTTGCCACTCGATCAGTGTCTCAGGGGCTACTGCATCGCTTAATCAATGCGGGGAATTCAAAGTTCTCAGTGTTCGGCATGACCAAACTATGGGCAAGCGTGTCTTCATACAACAATAAGTACCATCTGGGACTTATTCGCCATCAAGCTAATATATCACAGTGACTTCTCACAACCCTCTCTCAGGGGCCTGTCCGCCGATTATTATTTCTAATATATTACACTGTGTTTCTATTCCTACGTATGTTGCCGAGCTAGGAGTTGATCCTCAGGCCGATTTTGCAAATCGACCTGAGTCTCATGGGCTACTAGGATCAGCAGTTTTATGTTTTCCTTCAGGTGCATCTTGGGTTTTAGACCGACAGACACCTTGACGGCTACTGGATATAAATATAATGGCTATATATCTCGGCAGAAAATAAATTGCACCAATTAAAATATTCAAATCAGCCCGTGGTCGGGATGGTGCACCACCTCATAAGTAGTCCGGAATAAAGCTCGGGCACCAGTGGCTGGTTCCATAGAGGGCATTTCTGGCATTAAGCTCGGCTGAATTCGTTCAATCTTTTAAAAGACCAAGGTAGTTTACGACACCTGGACGCTAACCATCATTGGAGCATGGAAGTGGTCCAGCATAAAGCTCGGATTCGAATGGCTCGTTCCATAGAAAATTTTCAGCGTTAAACTCGGATAACCTCCTTCAAACTTTTTCAAGCCAAGGTGATCTATGACACCTCGGATATAGTCCGGCGTTGGAGCTTGGCTATAGTTCGGTGTTGCAGCTTGGATATAGTCCTGCATTGGTGCTCGGCTGTAGAATATATCTTGAATGTAGTCCAGCATTGAAACTCAGATGCAAGAGGACACCGCCGCACGGGAACAACTTTAAACCCGAGGTGTGGCGTAAAAAATAACAAGGCATTGATAACGACCGAGAACTTAAAGGGGCTCCTCGGATACCCGACGTGTAAACTCTTCGGATTTGCTTCGGGGATCCTCAAGATCGAAGATGAGATGATTTGCTGAACTAGTTTTCAAGACCGATGACCGAAGATGAAGAACAGTTTGGCAGAATCGAGGAGCGTCACCAAGTTGAAGACCAGTTCAGGGGGCTACTGACAGTGTCCTGTACTAGGGAGTACTCACCACGTTGTCTCTCGATCAGTTGGATTGGGCCGAGGACCCCCATGGCCATTTACACATGGGCCAGTTCGGACAACCGATGTATACACGAGGAAGATTCCATAAGACTTGGTGATCAAGAGAAGGACTCCTCTCCACCGGCGTATTCAACTAGGACTCTTGTTATCCTAGGCCTCTGGTACATTATATAAGTCGAGGCCAGGCTAGTCGATACAGGATCATGACATTACTCATCATACCTCTAGGGTTTAGACCACAACATATGATCTCGAGGTAGATCAACTCTGTAATCATACACATCGAATACAATCAAAAGCAGCATGTAGGGTATTATCTCTTCGAGAGAGCCCGAAGCTGGGTAAAATCCCGTGTCCATGTTACCATCGATCCTAAGACTCGCATCTTGGGACCCCCTACACGAGATCTGCCGATTTTGACACCGACACCCTTCACGAAAGCACTTCCATGACGTGTCATTTATTGTCATGGAAGTGGACACTTCCGTGATGATAGTTTTAGAATTGTCATGGAACACTTCTATGACATCACATGTATGACTATCTTGATTTTGTCATAAATCGTCATGGATGTACATGCATGACAGAAAACATGACCTACTGTGACAAACACGTATCATCACGGAAGTAGTTTTTTTTGTAGTGTCTTCTTTTGCTTGTTGGGAGCTTTCCCGTGTAAATAGTTTTTCTCATTTTTGTTTCCTCTCCATTCATTTGCTTTCCTTAGAAAAACGAAAACTCCAAAAATATATTAGTGTGTTTCTTTGAAATTCTTTTCTTTTCTTTGGGTCGTAAGGAGAAGACCACGATGAAAATATTTTCTCTCCGTTCATATGCATTATTGTTGATCTCATAAAGAGCCCATATTACCTTGTCTTCTCCTTTGAATAAATGTTTGCATATTCCAGCTTAGTCCAGTACATGTGCACTGCTTTTATTATTCACATTGTTCAGTCATGCAAATGAAACACAATAATGACAAAATTTGATGAAATGATTAGATGAAGAAAAGCTGGTATGAACTCGACCTATTTTGTTTTTGTAAATATAATTAGCTCATCATTCTTGACTCAACCTATTATCAATGAAACATGTTTGCAGTGAGAATTAGAGATTATAGTTACTCATGCCATGCTTAATTAGCTAGGAGTGTATAATGGTTTGTCTTGAGTGCCAACATGCATTTAAAATGGTTATGATGTAGTATGATAGGATGGTATCCTCTTCTGAATGATTGAAGTGGCTTGACTTGGCACATGTTCACGCATGTAGTTCTATCAAAAACAACATAGCCTCCATGATATTTATGTTCATGGTGATTTATATCCTACTCATGCTTGCATTCAATCTCGATTGATCTCACTACATGTTTATGACTGTTGTCTCTCTTTAGGTGGTCGCTTCTCAATCTATTTTCTAGCCTTCACTTGTACTAAGAGGGAATACTTCTTGCTCATCCACTTCCTTAAACCCAAAGTTTTTCCATATGATTCCACCATACCTACCTATCTGCGGTATTTACCTGTCATTCCTAGTAAATTTGCATGTGCCAAACTCTAAACCTTCAAATGATAATATGTTTTGTATGCCCGAATCGCTCATGTAGCGACTAGGGGTTGTCAGTATCTTCCATGCTTGGTGGTGTATTCTTACAATGAGTGTTTATTCACTTGTCAGTCATGAGAGAGTGGTCGGTAATCGGGATGCCCAGTTCCATGCTCAAAATCAAAATATAATAATGAAACAAAACTACCACATCAGTGTTGTTGGTATGGACGGCATCCATGAATTCAGCTAGCCGTGGAGTGTGATTGTTGGTGGAGGGGGAGTAAAAACTTTATCATTTTATTTGGGAACCGCCTATAATGTGTCTAGTGATGTCTGCTAGAACTACATCAGTGTTTCCCCAAAGAGGAAGGGATGATGCAGTATAGCGACAGTAGTTATTTCCCTCAGTGATGAAACCAAGGTTATCGAACCAATAGGAGAACCTCCTCACACCATGTAAACAACACCTGCACACAAATAAGAAATACTCGCAACCTAACGTGTTAAAGGGGTTGTCAATCCCTTTCAGGTATGGCGCCTCAAGATAGGCAAATAATGTGAGGTAAAAGTGGTAGATGGGATAAATAGATCGCGAAAAAAATAAATTGCAGCAAGGTATTTTTCTACTTTTTGTTTAATAGATCTGAAAATAAATGCAAAGGAAAATAGATCGCAAAGGCAAATATGATGAAAAGAGACCCGGGGCGCGTAGATTTCACTAGTGGCTTCTCTCGAGAAAAGTAGCAAACGATGGGAAAACAATTACTGTTGGGCAATTGATAGAACTTCAAATAAGCATGATGATATCCAGGCAATGATCATTATATAGGCATCACGTCCAAGATTAGTAGACCAACTCCTTCCTGCATCTACTACTATTACTCTACACATCGACCGCTATCCAGCATTCATCTAGTGCATTAAGTTCATGGAAAAATGGAGTAATGCAATAAGAATGATGACATGATGTAGAAAAGATCTATTTATGTAGAAATAGACCCATAATAGATACCATCTTGTTAACCTTAATGGCAACGATACATACGTGTCATTTCTCCTTCTGTAATTGGGATCAAGCACCGTAAGATCGAACCCATCACAAAGCACCTCTTCCCATTGCAAGATAAATAGATCGAGTTGGACTAACAAAACCCAAATACCGGAGAAGAAATACGAGGATATAAGCAATCATGCATATAAGAGATCAAATAAGACTTGTCACAGCCTGGTTTTTGCCCTCTTTTCTTTGCTTGATTTTCAGCTGAGTTGATTTTGGATTTGGAGTTTTGAATCATTCCATTTGGACTTGACCACTTGGGTATCCCTTGATTTTCACCCAAGTGTTCCCTCTCCTCCTCAAATCCATCATTTCACCCCTGGCCAACCCAACAATATTTCTTGGAATATTTTTCTTAAGTGAGAAATATTCATTTTTGCCTCCAAAACCCTAGCTAAACTCCTTGACCTCCAAAGCAACCCTCAATTCTGTTGCCCCAAAAATCTTGAGAAAAATCCCAAATATTCTTTGGAACCTAGGGCACATTTCTGAGCAAAAATATTTCACCACTCTTTGGAATATTTTGGCTACAGAAAATAAAATCACCTCTAGGCTGAAATGGTAGTTTCTACAGCAACTACCTTTTACTAGCTCCAATGTAGCTGGTTTTCCCTGAGCTTATTTACCTTAGTAAGAGTCCGTAAAACCCCAAAGCTCAGCCCTTGAATCCCTGTGGTTTGACCACAATAACTCCCCAAAGTTTCTGCCCAGTAACTTAACCTCATCACCATTTTACATCTACTGCACCTGGAACCAATCCGAGCCATGGTAACACCTAAGTTTACTAAGGACTACACGCCAGACATCCTTGTTAGTGCATAGGTGGCCTGATGTCACGGTCCACGCGGTGACCGCGTTCGTCCGAGCGTGCTGGCATGCCAAACGTGTGCTCTGCGCGTCGCCAGCGCCTCTGTGGAGCCTGTGCTCGCTGCTCGGCCGGCCAGAGCATGTCCCCCCTCGCCACCGTCCTCGTCTCCACCCCCATAACTCCACCCTGCCGCTCGCCGATGGCGGAGCTCGTAGCAGCGAGCACGGGCACGGTCCGACTAACGGCACAGTGCGTGCGCACTGTGTTCGTCTCTTTCCCCCTCGTTCATGTGCTCGTCCGCGCCCGCGTACAGTTGCTGCGTGACCTCCATCGCCTTCTCCATCGCCCTCTGGCACTGTTCGTCATCGGGTGCCGGGGAAAGGTGTCCTCCGGCAGAGCCCGAGATATCCTCGCCGCCCCGCCTATAAACCCCCCCCCCCCTCCGCAGCCTCCTGGAGCATCGCAACTCACCCCCACTCCCTCCTAGAGCGACTAGAAGCCGCAGCCCGGCTGGGCAGGCCGCGGGCTGCTGTCCACGAGCCTAGCTCGCCGGCGATCCCCTCTAGATCGTTCCCATAGCTCCGGCCTCTCCCAAGCCAAGGCGACCCCACCAGGGCCTCCGCCTCTCCTCCGTGAAGCCAACGCGCCTAGCTAGAGCCCCTGGAGCCGCCCAAAGCCGCCGTCTTCTTCAACTCCGGCAACCTCCGCCCTCTATCGCTGCTGGAGAGGACAAATCGAACACCGTCCGGCCATCGTTAGCCACGCTACGGGTACGTGCAGGTGCGCAATAGCCTTCTCCATCGATCCCTCCCTCTCGTTTGCCTCCAAGAAGTCTCAATGCCGGCGTGAGCTCCGGTGAATCGTCGTTCCCCTTTGTTTGCCTCTCCCCTCCCTCCGGCCTGACTAGCGGGGCCCACTGGTCAGCCACTCACTATGCGCGCGAAGCGGTATGAGTGGTGGCGCCCTGGGAGAGTATGCCTTCGATGTCACCCCCCTTTGTTTTTCTTTTTCAAATTCATGTAAATTCCAGGAGACTTCAAATGACCATAACGTTTATTCTACAAGTCCAAATGCAGTGATTCTTTTTGCATCATGTTCTATGTCCAAAATTATAAAAGCACCCAAAAGATGGGATTTTTCCTTGCTGTATAGATTTTTTGGCAATTTTTAGAAGGTTTCTTGATTTTTTCTTTTCTGGTTTTTGAATATTTTTAGAAGAACCAGCTTGTCTTGAGGATCACCAGGAGCTTTGTGAACCTCATCAGTGCTAAGGAAAGCCACAGTAACATTTTTATGGTGCCACTTCAATATTTATGATTTTCATAGTTGAACCTATGATTATTGATGCATTTAAATTCGTTATATAATAAATATATTCTGTTATATGCTTGTTAGGTTAAAATACTTGAACTTCAGAATGTTTGAAGTAAATATGTTTGGCAAGATAAGGAGAACTTAGTTGCAAGTGATAAATAAATAATATGGTCATAGAGTTTGATGAGAAATTTAAATATTATTTTTGCATGAGGTATAATGATGATAATGCTAGAAATGGTTCTGGTATAAGTAAAGAGAGGTTTCAACTAGAATAGTAGCATGAGTTTATGATGGCTCCCTAGGAGCGTGGTTGGTGCAGTCTTTGCACGGTTATGTGATGCATATGTTAAGTGATGCATAGTATGGCAGTATGACACCGGTTATTTTCTTTTCACATTAAGTTGAACCGGATTAATAATTCAACTTGAACATGTTGTTGACCGGGTCGTGGTGCTGCTGAAACGAGTCTTTCCCAGTGCAACCACATTTGCCGGTATGGGACGGCCTTAATGCGTTTCATTGTCGTGCCTCTGGTCGGCGCCTCAATTTAGGGAAGGTTATGGGCGTGCTGTACCCTGGCCCGGTAGGCAAGCATAACCTTGTGAGCCCGTTGTTAAGTCAATTTTGGTACCGGATCGCAGAGTGGATCGTGGCCACGACGGTGGTCCGGGTGTCTTGAGGTAGACACGGGGCCACCCAAGACTAGCCCGGTGGGGTCTGAGTCGGAAGGGCCGGGAGAGTGTCATGATAGTGAAATAGTTTCGCCGGAACGCTGTTGGTTCACCTGAATAGGAGTGCGAGGCCATGGGTTACGTAGTGTGGGTACAGTGTACTAACCTCTGCAAAGTGTTTTTAATCTATCGATAGCCGAGTCCAGGGTTACAGACACGCTCGAAAGTAAGGTACACCATGGGTCAACACTTAATAAATACGCACACTAAATTGCACTATGGATGGCAGTGAGGTCATCGTGTTGAGTTGGACATGAGTTGTCGAGTTGTGAACGCCGTAAGGATCACGGGCCACGAATTGGTCGGGTTGTGATCGTCGTAAGGATCACGGGCCATGAGATGGTCGGGTGGTGATCGCCGTAAGGATCACGAGTATGTTTTGGTAATATCATGTTTATTGGTCACATCTGGTAAGCAAGTCGGGAGAATGGGTACTTGTTGAGCATGGTCATGACATGTTGGATATATAGTTGCATTGTTGATTAATTGGATAAATATCATAATATTGTCTGTCATCATGTTTATGTTTATTGTGAGCTTGCAAGCACATTCAATGTACTGACCTGGCATGTCATGCCAGATTTCAGGAAAGTCCCATTGGAAAGGAGTGCTGTCCGAGTCTAGACCGTGTCCACGTTGGTGTCCTTGTGCTATGGAGTCCCGCTACATCGTTGTTCCGCTGCCGAGTAGTTGTCATGATTGAGGCCCCCTTTATGTTCACTAAATAATGTACATATTGTTCAGCCGCACCGTGTGTGTCGCCTGGCCTCGCTAACCGTTGTAATATGAACTATGTTCCGCTAGCATGAATAAAGCGGTTGTTTTCTGTACCCTGTTGTTGTGTGTTGCCAGAAGACAAGGTCTCTGGGATGGCAATGCAAGGTAAATCGGTCGCTCTGAGCCGGGGTGCCACAAGACTCAAATAACTTTCATGGATAAAAACATAGATCTAATCGTAAACTCAAAGTTCATCGGATCCCAACAAACACACGGCAAAAAGGCTTACATCATATGGATCTCCAAGAGACCATTGTATTGATAATAAAGCGAGAGAGAGAGAGAGAGAGAGAGAGAGAGGAAGCCATCTAGCTACTAACTACGGACCCGTAGGTCTACAAAGAACTACTCACACATCATCAAAGAGGCACCAACCCCTCCGAGATGGTGTCTAGATTGGATCTGGTGTTTCTGGACTCTGCGGCGGCTGCAATTGATTTTCGTCGACTCCCCTAGGGTTTCTGTAATATTGGGGTATTTATAGAGAAAAGATGCGGTTCAGGGGGCACCCGAGGTGGGCACAACCCACCAGGGCGTGCCTGGGCCTCTTGGCGTGCCCTGGTGGGTGCTTCCCTCCTCGAGGAACCCCCTAGGTGCAACCTTAGCCCACTGGATGTGTTCTGGCCCAAAAAAATCCTCAAAAAGTTTTGTTGCATTTGGACTCCGTTTGGTATTGATTTCCTGCGATGTAAAAACCATGCAAAAACAACAACTAGCACTGGGCACTATGTCAATAGGTTAGTACCAAAAAAGATATAAATGACTAAAATGATTGTCAAACATCCAGGAATGATAATATAACAACATGGAACAATAACAATTATAGATACGTTGGATACGTATCAGCATCTCCAAGCTTAATTCCTACTCGTCCTCGAGTAGGTAAATCATAAAACCAGATTTTTTGATGTGGAATGCCGCCTAACATGTTCATCACACTTCTTTTCTTTATAGCATGGACATATGGACTTTTATATGATTCAAAGCAATAGTCTAGTTTTGACATGATGACTTTAATACTCAAGCATACCAACAAGCAACCATGTCTTTCAAAATATCAACACTAAAGCAAGTTATCCCTAGCCCATTATGCTCAATCATTGATCCATTCATCAAACACACTCGAATATTAGCTACACCCAATACTAAAATACGATCATAGTGCCCCTTAGTTAGTGCTTTATAAGATAAGATGGAGGCTCAAATTCAAAAGAAAAATTGCACAAGTAAAAGAAAGTCCCTTCGCGGAGGGAAGTAGGGATTTGTAGAGGTGCCAGAGCTCAAAGCTTAAATTGAGAGATAAGTATATTTTTGAGAGGTATACTTTTCCCACCAATGAATACGACTTAGAGATCCCAACACTTTCCTTGCTAGATACGTCATAGGTGGTTCCCAAACAGAAAATAAAGTTTATTCCTTATTCCACCATTACTTTCACTTTCCATGGCTAACCGAATCCACAGTTGCCCTCCATACCAACACTTTCCAAGGAATTAATTATTTGACAACATAAAGTAAATTCATTTTTTATTTCGGTACTGGGCATCCCTAATACCTTTGTCGTACTCTTGTGCTATGACAAGTGAATAAACACTCACATGAGAATAACACATCTAGCATGGAAAATATTGGTCACCCTTCACCGCCTCGCGAGCGGTAGAGCACACAAAAGAGAATTTTATTTTGAAAATTAGAGTTGGCACATGCAAATTTGCTTAGAACAACATGGAAATACGCATATAGGTAGGTATAGTGGACTCATAAGGCAAAACTAGTTTAAAGGGTTTTGGACGCACAAGTAGTGATCATACTTAGTGCCAAATGAAGGCTAGCAAAAAGATTGAGAAGCGACCAACCAAAAAGCGAAAAATCTCGTGCCCAAGCATTAAGCATAAGTAACACCAAATAATGCACCATAACTAGGATAAAAATTTCATTGCATAACTGTTGACTTTGGTGCTTGCATAGGGAATCACAAACCTTAACATCAATATTCTTACTAAAGCATAATTACTAATCAACATGACTCACATATCATATCGTCATATATCAAAACCATTACTAAGAATCAAGTTCATTTTGTCCAATGAGCTTCATTAAAGTTTTTATTATATTCTCCTTGGATATCTATCACTTTGGGGCTATTTTTATATGTTGCTTTTGATAATCTCAAACAAATATAACTGAAGAACATGAGCGTAATATTTTCTTTCTCTCAAAATAATCTAAGTGAAGGAAGAGAGAATTTCTTAAAATTTTACTAACTCCCAAATAAATCTAAGTGAAGCATGAGAGAATTTATTCAAAAATAACAAAGCACACCGTGCTCAAAAAGATATAAGTGAAGCACTAGAGCAAATACGCTGCTCTAAAAATTTAAGTGAAGCATAGGAGCAACCATAGCATAATTTTGGCTCTCTCAAAAAGGTGCGTTCAGCAAAGATTCAAGACTTGGAACACAAAGAAAAACAAGCAAAGGCTCATATCATACAAGACGCTCCAAGAAAAACTCATAATATGTGATGAATAAAAATATAGCTTCAAGTAAAATATCGATGCTTGTTAGAAGAAAGCGGGGATGGCACTCGGGGGCATCCCCAAGCTTAGTTGCTTGCTACTTCTTTGAATATTATCTTGGGGTGCCTCGGCCATCACCAAGCTTAGCCTTTTGCTGATCCGTATTCCTTTATCCATCATAAGATCACCCAAAACATGAAAACTTCAATCACACAAAACTCCAACAAAACCTTCGTGAGATCCGTTAGTATAAGAAAACAAACCACTACTATAAGTACTGTAGCAAACCTATTCTTATTTTGTTTTTGCATTATATCTACTGTATTCCAACTTTTCCATGGCAAAAACTCATCAAAGAAAACCATAGAATCCTCAAAACAAGCACACAACGCAAGGACAACAGAATCTATCAAAAATAGAACAGTCTATAGAAATTTGGATATTTCAAATACCTCCGTAAGGCTAAATTTTTTGCCAAATTAGGAAAACCTGGGTAATTTGTATATTAATCTTCTTCTAAAAGAATCAACTCAAAATCACGTTTCTGTGATTTATTAAAACTATTTTCGTGAGTGCATAAGTTTCTGTTTTTCAGCAAGATCGCATCAACTTTCACCCAAATGCTGCTGGAGATGTGGTGTCTAACCATCAACAGCTTGCTGGAATGTTTTGGTCTGATATCAAAAACCGCGTGGGTCACGCTCAAGGTATTCATATGGGCTTTGACTTGGAGAATCTCCTAGCTAGAGTTGATGGGCTGGAGGATTTATCTAAGCCCTTCTCTGAGGACGAGGTGAATGAGGTTATCAAGCATTTACCTCTTGATCGTGCTCCTGGTCCGGATGGCATTACGGGACTTTTCTTAAAGAAATGTTGGCATATCCTAAAAGCTGATTTTTTTGGACTTGGTCAAAGAGTTTTATGAGGGCAAATGTAACTTGGAGTGTTTAAATACATCCTTCATAACTCTTATTCCCAAGAAGTTGAGCCCAGAGTTTGTTGGTGATTTTCGGCCCATCTCTCTCACAAACTCTTGTTTAAAATTTCTCACCAAGCTTCTGGCCAATCGTTTGCAGAAGGTTATCCTTGGCTGCATTCACCAAAACTAGTATGGTTTCCTCAAATGCCGTTCCATTCAGGATTGTCTTGCCTGGTGTCTTGAATATATTCACCAATGTAAAGCTTCAAGGAGACCTATAGTTCTGTTAAAACTTGATTTTACAAAGGCCTTTGATACCCTTGAGCATGCAGCCATCCTTAGAATTTTGAAATGCAAGGGTTTTGATGATCGTTGGAGGGGATGGGTTGATAGTTTGCTATCTTCTGGGTCATCTTCAGTTCTGTTGAATGGGGTTCCTGGCCAACATTTCAAGTGTCGATCTGGAGTTCGTCAGGGTGATCCTTTGTCGCCACTTTTATTTGTCATTGCCGTGGACTTGTTACAGTCAGTAGTTAATGATATGTGTCGACGCAACGTGCTCACTTTGCCAATTCCCACCAAGTCCAATGACTTTCCAATTGTGCAGTACGCCGATGACACCCTTATTATTCTGCCTGCTATTGACTCTCAACTAATTGCCCTTAAGAAGATGCTTGAAGTTTTCGCTGTCTCAACTGGTTTGAAAGTTAACTTCAGTAAGTCTTCGATGATCCGATAAATATGTCTGATGCAGAGGGCTCTAGACTTGCCAGCTTGCTTGGTTGTTCTGTTGGTTCTCTTCCCTTTACCTACCTTGGTTTGCCTATGGGAACAATGAGACCTACAATATCTGCTCTGATGCCTTTGGTTGATCATATTGAGAGAAGGTTGTCAGCTTCTTGCCTCCTCAATCAGGGCAGTAGACTCCAGTTGCTCCAATCGGTCCTCACTTCAATGCCAATATATTTCCTTTGCACTTTGTCGATCCCGCAAGGTATTCTTAAGGAAATTGAGAGAATTCAACGTCAATGTCTTTGGAGAGGTAATTCGGACATGCCTCGGCAATCTTTGGCAGCTTGGGAGTTGGTTAGCAGACCAAAGAAATATGGTGGTTTGGGAGTCCTTGATCTGAGTGTGCAGAATGATGCTCTTCTGATTAAACATCTTTTCAAGTTCTTTAACAAGATGGATATTCCTTGGGTGAATTTAATCTGGGACTCATATTATCAATCCTCGGCTCCACAAGCTACCCAGATGTGTGGTTCCTTCTGGTGGCGTGATGTGCTTAAGCTTTATGACAAATTTTATAGTCTGGCAATGCCACAGGTTCATGCTGGCGACTCTATGGTGTTCTGGCTGGATAAATGGGAAATTAGTGGCAATCTTGTTACTCTTAAGGATCGGTTTCCAAGGCTCCATTCCTTTGTGATTGATGACCTGGCCACTGTTAAGGATGTCCTCGAGCTACCTAATTTGACTGAGAGTTTCCATCTACCTCTGTCTCTAGAGGCTTTCGAGGAGTTTGATCAACTTCAGTCCATGCTCCTTCCTATTGAGCTTGATCCTAACGGTAAGGACATTTGGAGATGGCCATCTAAGTCTGGTCAATTCCGGACCAAGATATATTACGACTATGCTTTCTCTAGCATTGTGATTGATCCTATTTTCAAATGGATATGGAAATGCTCTTGCACTCTCAAGATCAGAGTCTTTGGATGGCTTCTTCTTATGGACCGCCTAAACACAAGGGATATGATGGAGCGCAGGCACTGGATTATTCAGGATGATTCATGTGTGCTTTGCCAATCTCAAACTCACGAGGACAGAATTCATCTCTTCTTCACATGCAACTTCAGCCAGAGAGTTTGGAATTATCTTGGGATTTCTTGGCAGGTTCAGCCTCATCAGTCAACCTACTCCATGGCTTCTTCGGCTAGAGAAGAGTTTGGTTTGCCCTTCTTCACAGAAGTGGTTTTTACTGCCACCTGGAATATTTGGACTCAGAGGAATGGCAAAATCTTTAGGAATGAGACACCAAGCTTCAGAGCCTGGAGAAGGAATTTTGTACATGATTTAACTCTGTTAACTCATAGGATCAAATGTAAATATAGAGATAAACTTCTAGAATGGTTAGCCTCTTTGCCCTAAATAGTTAGTTCTTGTTTATTCTTGTCTTGTACCTTAGACTTTTATGCTGAGTTTTAATAAAGCACTGTGAGGCTGTTGCCTTGCAGTATATAGTCAAAAAAAACTTTCACCCAAATGAACCCAAAGGCCTTGCTTGGCACAAACACTAATTAAAACTCAAAAAACACAATCATAACAGTAGCGCTTTTAGGAGATTTCAATGTTGCTCACATTGAAGACAAGAATGGAAGCACAAAGAGAGCATCATAAAACATGTGACAAACACATTTAAGTCAAACATACTTCCTATGCATAGGCATTTTGTAGGCAACCAAATTATCAAGACAAGAAACATCTAGCATAGACAAGGAAGAAGAAAGATACAATAGCATTCTCAACATGACGAGAGATAAATTAGTAGCATGAAAATTTCTACAACCATATTTTCCTCTCTCATAATAATTACAAGTAGGATCATACTCAAATTCAACAATATAGCTATCAAATAACATATTCTCTATATGACCCAGATGCATGCAAAGTTGACAATATTCCAAAATAGTGGGATTATCATCAAATAAAGTCATGACCTCTCCAAACCCACTTTTATCAAAAATTTCATAAGATTGATAATTCTCCAAAGTAGTGGGATCATTATTACCTAAAGTCGACACTCTTCCAAACCCACCTTCAATATTATCGCAAACATATTCATCATGAGGCTTAAATAAATTTTCAAGATCGCAAGAAGAATCACTCCAATCATGATCATTGCAATAGGTAGAAGACATATCAAAATTAGCATCCCCAAGCTTGGGGTTTTGCATGTTACTAGCATAATTGACATTAAAATAATTTATTATAACATCATAGCAATCATGCTTTTCCTTCAAGGAACTATCATGAATCACTTTAGAAATTTCTTCTTTTGTCGCTTCATCACAATTTTCATATTCATGAATCTCAAGCAAACCTTCATAAAGATAATCTAGTGTACTCAACTCACTAGCAATTGGTTCATCATAGTTGGATATTTAAAAATGATTAGAAAGTGGATGTGGATCCATGACAATAGATTTTTAGTAAGTGAAGATGCAAGCAAGTAGAAGGCACATGGCAACACAAGCACACAAGCGAATAAGAAATCTGACGAGAAAATGGCGAACGAAAAATAGGGCGAATAAAACGGGAATTTTTCGTGAAGTGGGGGAGACGAAAACGAGAGGCAAATGGAAAATAATATAAATTGCGAGTTGATGAGATTTGTTATTAAGAACCTGGTTGATGTTGAAGATCCTCCCCGGCAACGGCGCCAGAAATTCCTTCTGATGTCTGCGAGAACTACGTCGGTATTTCCCCAAAGAGGAAGGGATGATGCAGTATAGCGATGGTAGGTATTTTCCTCAGAGATGAGACCAAGGTTATCGAAGCAGTAGGAGAACCTCCTCACACCACGTAAACAACACCTGCATCCAGAAAACAAATACTCGCAACCCGACGTGTTAAAGGGGTTGTCACTCCCTTTCGGGTACGGCGCCTCAAGATAGGCATATAACGTGAGGTAAAAGTGGTAGATAGGATAAATAGATCGCGGAACAAATAAATTGCAGCAAGGTAGTTTTGTACTTTTGGCTTAATAGATCTGAAAATATATGCAAAGGAAAATAGATCGCAAAGACAAATATGATGAAAAGAGACCCGGGGGCCGTAGGTTTCACTAGTGGCTGCTCTCAAGAAAAATAGAAAACGATGGGAAAACAATTACTATTGGGCAATTGATAGAACTTCAAATAATCATGAGGATATTGATCATTATATAGGCATCACGACAAGATTAGTAGACCAACTCCTGCCTACATCTACTACTATTACTCCACACATCGATCGCTATCCAGCATGCATCTAGTGTATTAAGTTCATTGAAAACGGAGTAATGCAATAAGAACGATGACATGATGTAGACTAGATCTATTTATGTAGAAATAGAACCCATAATAGATCCCATCTTGTTATCGTTAATGGCAACAATACATATGTGTTGTTTCCCCTTCTGTCACTGGGATCAAGCACCGTAAGATCGAACCCATCACAAAGCACCTCTTCCCAATGCAAGATAAATAGATCAAGTTGGCCAAACAAAACCTAGATATCAGAGAAGAAAAACGAGGCTATAAGAAATCATGCATATAGAGATCAAAGAAGGCTGAAATAACTTTCATGGATAAAAACATAGATCTGGTCATAAACTCAAAGTTCATCGGATCCCAACAAACACACCGCAAAAAGGCTTCCATCATATGGATCTCTAAAATACCATTGTATTGATAATCAAGAGAGAGAGAGTAAGCCATATAGCTATTAACTACGGAATTGTAGGTCTACAATGAACTACTCACGCATCATCGGAGAGGCACCAATGGAGGTGGTGAACCCCTCCATGATGGTGTCTATATTGGATCTGCTGTTTCTGGACTCTGTGGCATCTAGAATTGATTTTTGTCGACTCCCCTAGGGTTTCTGGAATATTGGGGTATTTATGGAGAAAAGAGGCGGTTCAGGGGGCACCCGAGGTGGGCACAACCCACGAGGGCGCGCCTGGGCCTCCTTTCATGCCCTGGTGGGTGCTTCCCTCCTCGCCCCCCCCCCCCCCAGGTGCAGCCTTAGCCCACTGGATTTCTTCTGGCCCAAAAAATCCTCAAAAAAATTTGCTGCGTTTGGACTCCGTTTGGTATTGATTTCCCGCGTTGTAAAAAACATGCAGAAAACAGCAGCTGGCAGTGGGCACTATGTCAATAGGTTAGTACCAAAAAATAATATAAAATGATTGTAAAACATCCATGAATGATAATATAACAGCATGGAACAATAAAAAATTATAGATACTTCGGAGACGTATCATCTAACATGGAAGATAATGAGATCTCTTGGTTGTTATATTGATAATGAAAGCATACCACTCAAAATTATATGCATCTCTGTTTGAAAAGTTTTGAGCTCTGGCACCTCTGCAAATCCCTGCTTCCCACTGCGAAGGTCCTATCTATTTACTTTTATTGTTGAGTCATCATCCTCTTATTAAAGAACCAGCTTGAGAGCACTTTTGTCATTTATATGCCTTGTTTTCATTCAGTGTTGAGTATGAGTGTGATTGGATCTCTTTTTCCATGAATTACAATGTCCAGTCTGTCCTTGATCTTCAGGGGTGCTCTACTTTTACGTTTTGCGGTCTCAAAAAGGGCTAGCGAGATACCATTATGTCATATTATATCATGATTGTTTTGAATAAGTGTTGTCATCAGAGATTTATTATTATTGCTCACTAGTTGGTTATGTCATTGATATGCGTAAATGTGAGACCTAAATGTTACTATGAATATGGTTAGTTCATAATCTTTGCTGAAAACCTAAACATTGGCTAGACATATTTGCAACAACAAGATCAAACAGAGTTTGTAATAGTTTTTCTTTGTCACTTTCAGTTTGTCAACTGAATTAGGACAAGCAATGGGTTAAGCTTTGGGGAGTTGATACATCTGCATCATATCTACTTTTCCATACTCTTTTGCCCTTGTTTTGGAATCTAATTTGCATGATTTGAATGGAACTAACCCGGACTGACGATGTGTTTAGCATAATTGCCATGGTGTTGTTTTTGTGCAAAAATCAAAGTTCTCGGATTGACCAAAAAAATTACGGAGAATTTTTGTGAAATAAATGAAAAATATTTGCGTGAAAAGATACCATATGGGGGCCATCTTGAGGCCACAATCCCAGGGGGCACGCCCTACAGGCTTGTGGGCCCCCTGGGCCGCCTACAACCCTAATTCCAACTCTATATGTTCCTGTTCGCGGAGAAAAAAATCAGAGAGAAGGATTCATAGCGTTTTACGATACGCAGCGGACGCCACCTCCTGTTCTTCCTCGAGAGAGTAGATTCGGAGTCTGTTTTGGGCTCTGGAGAGGGGAAATCATCGCCATCATCATCATCCACCTTCCTCCATCACCAATTTCATGATGCTCATCGCCGGGAGTGAGTAATTCCTTCGTAGGCTTGCTGGACGGTGATAGGTTGGATGAGATTTATCATGTAATCAAGTTAGTTTTGTTAGGGCTTGATCCCTAGTATCCACTATGTTTTGAGATTGATGTTGCTATGACTTTGCTATACTTAATGCTTGTCACTAGGGCCCGAGTGCCATTATTTCAGATCTGAACCTATTATGCTTTCATGAGTATATATGAGTTCTTGATCCTATTTTGTAAGTTGTAGACACCTATTACGAGTTATGATCCGCATAGCCCAAGGTGATAATAATTGGGATTCTTTCCGGTGATTACCGTAGTTTGAGGAGTTCATGTATTCACTAAGTGCTAATGCTTTGTTTCGGTTATCTATTAAAAGGATGCCTTAATATCCCTTAGTTTCCTTTTGGACCCCGCTGCCACGGGAGGGTAGGACAAAAGATGTCATGCAAGTCCTTTTCATAAGCGCGCATGACTATGTACGGAATACGTGCCTATATTACATTGATGACTTGGAGCTAGTTCTGTGTCGCCCTAGGTTATCACTCTTGCATGATGAATGCCTTCCGACATAATTATCCATCACTGCTCCAATGCCTACGAGATTTTCACTCGGAATAGTGTGAGTATCATAAGAAAATCAAATACTACAAATTGTTTCCACATTAAAACAGTAATGTTCAGAAAAAGGGTAATCATAATTATGACAAGCTTTATAAATACAGTCATCGCTACTTTTTATAACATAAGTGTCATTACAATAATCATCATTAGTAGCAACTTTGTTCTGATCATAATCAATTGAAACGTCTTCCAAGATAGTGGAATCATTACTAAATGAAGTCATGACCTCTCCAAATCCACTTTTATCATTATATTAAGATTCAAGACCCTACAAAATAGTGGGATTATTACTTCCTAAAGTTGACACTCTTCCAAACCCACTTTCATCAATATAATCATCGTTAATAGGAGGCACACTATCATCATGATAAATTTGCACATCAAAACTTGGGGGACTAAAAATATCATCTTCACTAAAAATAGCACCCCCAAGCTTGGTACAAACATTAATTACAGCAAATAAATTCTCAAGCATGTCATTCTCATCAAATATATCATCCCCAAGCATTGGCCTTTGTATATCATAAGCATAATCACTCTCATCATTAATAGTATGGATAGCACCAATAGTATAGCAATTATTATCATCACAATTTTCTAAGTTGGTGCCAAAAAGCTTCTCAAGATTATAACAAGTATCATTACTTTCCCAATCATAATCATCACAATGTGTAATAGGCATAACAATAATAGGAGCAACATCATTTGGGAGGGATACCTTTTTACCTTTGCTTCTCCATCTTTCCTTTTTCTTCTTCACATCATGTGTGGTTTAATCACCTTTTTGGAGCTCCTTATTGATGATATTGGTTGAATAAAAATCTCCTCCTTGTTACCCGATTCATCATAAGAAAAAATAGGAGGATATTGGGAAACCTTTTCCCTTTCATTAGTATTCTCTTCATTTTCTATTTGTTTGTTGTCTTTAAGTACAATACATATAAATTTCCTCTAGATAAAAATCAAGAAACCTCTTAAGGTTACATTCTAGAATATCCTTAGTTATATGTTTAATTTCTTCATATCCCAGAAGCAGACTGAGTTCATTATGATGCGCAAGGGAAAACAAGTCATCACAATTTTTGGACACGATTCAATCATGAAACAATTTGCATTGGAGATTTAAATGACCACGTTCATTACAAAGTTCACAAGGATGCTAAAAAAATTATTTTTTTCAGCACAAACATCTAGCCTCTCTTGCAACCATTTAGTTTCTAAATACTTATGCCTCTTGCAAAATCTATCATACCTTTTTGGTATGTAACTGCAAACTCTATGCACTCCACAAAAGTTGACATGCTTATAAGAAACATTTTTGTCATGACTAGTGCAATCATCATTAGTACTATGGATATTCAAAGAGTTCATACTAACAACATTGCAATCATGCTCATCATTCAAATATTTAGTGCCAAACAATTTATTGACTTCTTCTTCTAGCACTTGAGCACAATTTTCCTTTCCATCATTTTCACGAAAGACATTAAGATGAAGCATATGAGGCGACCTGAATTCCATTTTTTATAGTTTTGTTTTATAGACTAAACTAGTGATAAAACAAGAAACTAAAAGATTCGGTTGCAAGATCTAAAGATATACCTTCAAGCACTAACCTCCTCGGCAACGGTTCCAGAAAAGAGCTTGATGTCTACTATGCAACCTTCTTCTTGTAGACTCGTGTTGGGCCTCCAAGCGTAGAGTTTCGTTGGACAGTAGCAAATTTCCCTCAAGTGGATGAACTAAGGTTTATCAATCCGTGGGAGGCGTAGGATGAAGATGGTCTCTCTCAAACAACCCTGCAACCAAATAACAAAGAGTCTCTTCTGTCCCCAACACACCCAACACAATGGTAAATTCTATAGGTGCACTAGTTCGGCGAAGAGATGGTGATACAAGTATAATATGGATGGCAGATATGGGTTTTTCTAATCTGAAAATATAAAAACAGCAAGGTAACTAGTAATAAAAGTGAGCAAAAATGGTATTGCAATGCTTGAAAACAAGGCCTAGGGTTCATACTTTCACTAGTGCAAATTCTCTCAACAACGAAAACACAATTAGATCATATAACTATCCCTCAACAGGCGACAAAAGTCACTCCAAAGTTCCTATCACGGAGAACATAAGGTGAAATTGCTTGTAGGGTACGAAACCACCTCAAAGTTATTCTTTTCGATCAATCCATTGGGCTATTCCTATAAGTGTCACAAACAGCCCTAGAGTTCGCAGTAAAATAACACCATATGACACACATCGATCAACCCTAATGTCACCTAGATACTCCAATGTCACCACAAGTATCCGTGGGTAAATTATACGATATGCATCAAACAACTTCAGATTCATAATATTCAATCCAACGCAAAGAACCTCAAAGAGTGCCCCAAGATTCCTACCGAAGAAACAAGGACAAAAACATGCATCAACCCTTATGCATGTTGTGGTACCCCGGCTCAGAGCAACCAGTTTACCATGCATTGCCAGCCCAGAGACCATGTCTTCTGGCAACACACAACATCTTGGTACAGAAAAAATCCGCTTTATTGATGCTAGCAGATTAAAGTTTACATTACAATAGATAGCAAGGCCAAGCAGCACGCAAGGTGCGTCTGAACAATATGTACATTATTTAGTGAACATAAAGGGGCCTCGATCATCACAACTACAAGGCAGCGGAACAACGTCGTAGCGGAAACTCCATAGCACAGGGATACCGATGTGGACATGATCTAGACTCGGACAGCACTCCTTTCCCATGATACTTTCCTGAAATCTGGCATGACACGCCAGGTTGATACATTGAATGTACTTGCAAGCTCACAACAAGCATAAACATAATGACAAACAATATCATGATAATTAACCAATTCATAATAATGCAACAATATATCCAACATGTTGTGATCATGCTCTTGTGATAAAAGTCCCTCGGACTAGCTTACCAAGCGTGATCGCTCTTGGATCACAAACGTACCATCCTCAAAGTATTATTTAGAGACATCTCGTGATCATTCCGGCGATCACAACCACAACCAACATTTGGTCTTAAACGGTGATCCTTCCAGCGATCACAACCACGACCAACATTTGGTCTTAAACGGTGATCCTTCCAGCGATCACAACCACGACCAACATTTGGTCTTAAACGGTGATCCTTTCGGCGATCACAACCACGACCAACACTTGGCCTCAAACAACAAGATGACCTTCCCGTCATCATCAACAGTGCAAAGTTCATAACTTAGTGTGCAAAATTTATTAACATTGACCCATGGCGTGACCTACTTTCGAGCGTGTCTGTAACCGTGGACTCAGCTATCAATAGATTAATACACTCTGCAGAGGTAGCACAATGTACCCACACCATGGAACCCATGGCCTCGCACTCCCATTCCGGTGGACCAACAGCATTCCGACGAAACCCCTCCATTGCCATGACACTCTCCCGGTCACTCTGAATCACTCCCCATCGGGCTAGTCCTGGGTGACCCCGTGTCTACCAAAGGCACAACGACCACCTCGTGGCCAAAACATAAACGATCCCACACGGAGACCCGGTACCATAAACTCATCAACGGGCACACAAGGTTATGTCTCTTACCAGGCCAGGGTACCGCACGCCCATAACCTTCCCTCGTTGGAGGCACCGACCAGAGGCATGACAACGGATCGAATAAAGGCCTGCCCATAAAGGCAAATGTGGTTGCACTGGGAAAAACTCGATTCAGTGGCACCATGACCCGGTCAACAATATGTTCAAGTTGAGTTATTATCAGGTTTCAACTTAACGAGAAAATAACCGGTGTCATAGCATTCCATGAAATGCAACAATAACATATGCGTCACATATATTACCGGAAATGACTGAGTCAAATATATCCACACCAAGCATAACATCAACAACTCATGACACTTCTCTGGTTAAGATTAAAACTCACTTAAAACAGAATCTTTTCTAGCAAATTTGACCATTTTTACTCAAGCAAGAAAATAACTCCACTAATTATTTATATCCATAACCATATTATTCTTTCATCACCCAAAAACATATCCTAGTTTCTTTACCAACTAAACTAACTTCAAACTTTCTGTGAATCAAGCATATTAACACAAACAAGCAATAAACAGAATAGAAATAACATAATAATGAATTAAATGCATGGATTAAATCATTTGTTCAAGTAAGAAAATCACAAATATTGTAATGGCACCATGAAAATGTTGTTGTGGCTTTCCTTAGTGCAGATGAGGTTGAAAAGCCTCCTGGTGATCCTCAAGACAAGCCTCACCCTCTGAAAATCAATTTAAACACAAGAAGAAAATATCAAGAACCCTTTTGAAATTCACCAGAAAATCTAGACAACTCAAAAAATCTCATCTTTGGTGAGCTGCTAAGTTTCTGTACAAAGAACACAATGCAAAAAGAATCAATTCATTTGGACTTATGGTTAAAGAGTTTTGGCTGTTTGAAGCTCTCTGGATAAATTAAAATTTTGAATTTCAATAAAATAGACTAGGGGGTGACGTCTAAGGCGTAAAGCCTCAGGGCACGACCACCCGTACCGCTTCATGCGTGTAGTGATTGGCTGACTTTCGGGCCCTGCTAGTCAGGCGAGGGGAAGAGAGAGAGAGAGGGAAACAGTGGACGGCGCGGCTTCGCCGGAGCGCACGCCGGCGACGAGGGCTCCTTGGCCAAAATGAGAGGGAGGGATCGCGAGAGGAGACAGAGGTGCACCTGCCCGTACCCGTAGAGTAGTTAGGGGTGGCCGGACGGCGCTAGAATCAGCCTCTCCAGCGGAGGCAGAGAGCGGAAGTCGCCGGAGACGAAGACGACGGCAAACGGAGGCGACTCCAGGGGCTCCAACCAGGCGGAACGGCACTACCGGAGAGTGGCGGAGGCCCTAGAAGGGTTGCCCTAGCCTGGGAGGGGCTGGAACCACGGAGACAACCCGAGGGGATCGCTGGTGAGCTCGAGCTCGGGGATGGCGGCCCGCGGCCTACCCGGTCGGGCTACGGCTATCTACGAGATCGTGGAGTGTGTGGGAGTGGTGGATGGTGCTTGAGGAAGCTGGGGAGGGTGCTATGTATAGCCAAGTGTCGAGGGGGATTCGGGCTCCGCCGGTGGACACCTGGCCACGACGCCCGGTGACGAACAGCGTCAGTGAGAGGGGGAGAACAAGACATAGCTCACGCGGGAACTGTTGGCGAACGGGGATGAGGACGAGGCGAGAGGAAGGCGATAACCACAGTGCGCACTGCACTATTGCGTTGGCCGGACAACGCCCGTGCCCGCTACGGCAAGCTCCGGCGTCGGCGAGTGCCAGGGTAAAGTTAAGGGGGTTCAGACGATGATTGTGGTGCTGTTTGGCACACTCAGGCAGGCGGGCAGCGAGCATGCCTGCAATAGAGGCTCGGGCGGTACTCAGAGTGCATCAGCTGCATTCCAGCACGCCTGGATGAACGCGGTCACCATGTGAACTTTTCCCTCAGACCGACCTAAGTCCAAAGTTCTTGTCTGACTTGTTGTTCGTGGTAGTTTTGAATGTTACCGCGCTTGGGTTCGGTTTCAGGTGCAGTAAAAATGATTTCACACGCCAGGTAAGTTTCTGGAGAGTAAGTTTGAGAGCTTACTGTGGTCAGTCTACTGGGAGTTGGGGGCTGGGCTTTGGAGGTTAGCAATCATCTACTAAGGTGATGAAGCACAAGAAAAACCAGCCATAGTGGAGCAAGTAAAATGGTAGTTGCTGTAGAAACTACCATTTCTGTCCAGAACAGAAAATATTTTCTGTAGCAAAAATATTCCAAAAAGTGATGAAATATTTTTGCTCAAAAAGGTGCCCTAGGGTTCAAAGAATAATTGGGATTTTTCTCAGAATTTTATGGGCAAGAAAAATTGGGGTTGCTATGGAGCACATTGAGCTAGCTAGGGTTTAAGAGGGGAAAATGAATATTTTTCATTAAAGAAAAATATTCCAAATATTATTTTGAGTTGAACCGGAGAGGGAATGATGGTTAGAGAGATAAATGAGGTACTTGGGTGAAAGCCAAGGGGTACCCAAGTGGTTAAGTCCATATGAAAAGATTCAAAACTACAAATTTTGAATTCAAACCAACCGAAAATCAGGCAAACAAGAGAGGGCAAAAACGAGGCTGTCACAAACCTCCCCCACTTAGAATGAATCTCGTCCTCAAGATTC
Organism: Triticum aestivum; assembly: GCF_018294505.1. Classification (NCBI taxonomy): domain Eukaryota; kingdom Viridiplantae; phylum Streptophyta; class Magnoliopsida; order Poales; family Poaceae; genus Triticum; species Triticum aestivum. Next base: position 100,714,533 of record NC_057813.1, on the reverse strand, counting down.
GGTTGCTTGGGAAAACCATTCTGGGTAATGTGCCTTTTGAAATTCTTCCGTTCCCACGTTGATTCCGACTCTATGTGATGCTCCCATTGGACTTTGTAGAACTTCCTTGCTTTACTACGAGTGACCCTTTCGATCTGATCCAAAATTCTAACCGGCCTCTCTTCGTATGTTAAATCCTTTGCCGGCTCTATTTCAATCATACCAGTCTTTTTCTCAGGCGGCGATATGCATCGACTCAACTGTGAAACATGAAACACGTTGTGCACGTCTGACAATTCAGGGGGTAGTTCCAACTGATATGCAACAGTACCCACTCGTGACATAACAGGAAATGGACCAATAAATCTAGGTGCCAACTTTCCATGAGTCTGGAATTTCTTGGTTCCTTTCATAGGAGTGACTCGGAGGTATATGTGTTCTCTGGGTTCAAAACTGATCTGTCGGTGCTTTGCATCATAATAACTCTTCTGTCGAGATTTGGCCAACTACAATCTGTCTCTGATTTCCTTGACTTGCTTCTCGACTTCCATCATGAGATCGATTCCGAAAATATGGCTATCTCCAGTTTGGGACCAATTTAAAGGAGTGCGGCACCTACGGCCATACAAAGCCTCATATGGTGACATTTTTAGGCAGGTCTGGAAGCTATTAGTGTAAGAGAACTCGGCATATGACAAGCAGTCTTCCCATTTAGGTCCTTGGGCCAAAGCACAGGCTCGCAGCATATCTTCGAGTATTTGGTTTACCCGCTCTATCTATCCATCAGTCTGAGGATGATAAGTGGTACTATATTTCAACATTGTCCCCAAGGCTTGATGGATACAGGACCAAAAAGCGGAGGTAAAAAGTGAACCTCGATCAGAAGTGATGGTTCGGGTTACTTCATGCAGACCGACTATTTTGGATACATACAACTGTGCAAGTTTATCTACTCAATATGTGGTTCTGATCGGGATAAAGTGAGCAACCTTGGTTAAGGTGTCCACTATGACCCAGATTGCATCATTGCCTCGCTGAGTCTTAGGCAGCCCTTTGATGAAGTCCATGCAGACATCATTCCATTTCCATTGCGAAACTGGCAGTGGTTGGAGAAGTCCGGCTGGCTTCTCATCCTCTGCCTTCACCTTGTTGCATATGTCGCAACAGGCCACAAAATAGGCAATGTCCTTCTTCATTCCATCCCACCAGAATATTTGTCGAAGGTCCTCATACATTTTCGTTCCCCAGGGTGAATAGAATATGAGGATTCGTGTGCTTCTGAGAGGATTTTCTGCTTCAAATTCGCTTGATTGGGTACACAAATCCTTCCACGGAATCGGAGGGTACCGAATTGATCCTTCGAGAAATCTAAAGTCGGACCTGCTACCATATGCTTGGCACATTTCTGCAGAATGGTGTCAGCTGGCTGGGCCTTGCGAATTTCTTCCTCAAGTGTGGGGGCAACTTCTAAAATATTAGCAAGGCCAGCATCAACTATGACCAGGTTGAGCTGAGCAATCTCCTCTTGAAGTTCAGGAGGCAAGGATTCCAATATGACATTTAGGCTGACAGGCTTTCGACAGAGTGCATCGGCAACCACGTTGGCCTTACCCGAGTGGTAATTTATTCCAAGATCATAATCCTTGACTAACTCAAGCCATCTTCGCTGACGGAGATTTAAATCTGGCTGAGTAAATATATACTTGAGACTTTTATGATCGGTAAAAATTTGGCACCTCTTCCCGATGAGATAGTGTGTCCAAATTTTTAGAGCATGAACCACCGCGGCCAATTGCAAATCATGAGTAGGATAATTTCCCTCGTGGGGTCATAGCTGCCGTGATGCATAGGCTACTACTTTGCCGTCTTGCATAAGTACGCATCCAAGTCCTTTTCTGGAGGTGTCATAGTACAGATCAAAATTGCGGTAGATATCTGGATGAGTCAACACCGGTGCGGTCGTTAGCTGTATCTTTAGCTCATTGAAGCTTTTCTCACAGTCCTCAGTCCATTCAAACTTCTTATCCTTTTTGAGCAGCTCTGTCATGGGTTTAGCAATGTTGGAAAAACCTTCAATGAAACGACAGTAATATCTGGCGAATCCAAGAAAACTCCGGATCTGAGATACGGTTGTGGGCGGCAACCAATCGAGTACACCCTTTACTTTTCTTGGGTCCACGGCTATACCTTCAACAGATAGCACATGTCCAAGAAATCCAACTTGCTTGAGCCAAAACTCACATTTACTAAATTTGGTGTATAGCTGATGTTCACGGAGTCGTTGTAACACCGCTCGGAGGTGTTCTTTGTTCTCTTCTTCACTTCTTGAGTAAATAAGTATATCATCGATGAAGACAACCATGAACTTATCGAGGAAGTCCATGAATACTTTGTTCATCATATGCATGAAGAAGGGAAGGGCGTTGGTGATACCAAAAGACATAACTGTATTTTAATAAAGACCATATCGAGTGGTGAATGCGGTCTTAGGAATATCTTCCTTTTTAATCTTGAGCTGATGATATCCAGTCCGTAAATCAATCTTGGAGAATATCTTGGCCCCACTGAGCTGATCAAATAAGTCATCAATCCTTGGTAGCGGATATTTGTTTTTGATGGTGTAGGATCGAAAGTATGTCTAGAGGGGGGGTGATTAGACTACTTGACCCAAAAAAACTTACCTTTTCCCAATTTTAGTTCTTGGCAGATTTTAGCAACTTAGCACAAGTGAAGCAATCAACCTACACATGCAATTCTAAGAGTATAGCAGCGGAATGTAAAAAAATTGCATATGAAGATAAAGGGGAGGAGTTTGAGAAGGCAAACGCAATTGGAGACACGGATGTTTTTGTCGTGATTCTGATAAGTGGTGCTATCGTACATCCACGTTGATGGAGACTTCAACCCATGAAGGGTAACGGCTGTGCGAGTCCATGGAGGGCTCCACCCATGAAGGGTCCACGAAGAAGCAACCTTGTCTATCCCACCATGGCCGTCGCCCATGAAGGACTTGCCTCACTAAGGTAGTTCTTCACGAAGTAGGCGATCTCCTTGCCCTTACAAACTCCTTGGTTCAACTCCACAATCTTGTCGGAGGCTCCCAAGTGACACCTTGCCAATCTAGGAGACACCACTCTCCAAGAAGTAACAAATGATGTGTTGATGATGAACTCCTTGCTCTTGTGCTTCATATGATAGTCTCCCCAACACTCAACTCTCTCTCACAGGATTTGGATTTTCTGGAAAGAAGATTTGAATGGAAAGCAACTTGGGGAAGGCTAGAGATCAAGATTCATATGGTAGGAATGGAATATCTTGACCTCAACACAAATGTAGGTGGTTCTCTCTCAGAAAATGTAAGTTGGCAGTGTAGGCATGTTCTGATGGCTCTCTCCACAAATGAAGAGTGGGTGAAGGGGGATATATAACCTCCACACAAAATCTGACCGTTACACACAACTTACCAATCTCGGTGGGACCGAATCGTGAAACTCGGTCGGACCGATTTAGCAAATAATGGACCGTTAGGATTTTCGGTGGGACCGATATGGTTAGTGTTAGGGCATAACATAATCTTGGTGAGACCGATTACACAAACTCAATGGGACCAATTTTGGTAATAAGCTAACCAGCGAGTTGGTCAGGAAAACTCGGTGGGACCGATTTGCTCATCTCGGTGAGACCGAAACGTTACGAAAGGGAAACGATAGTTTGCATTGCGGTCTCGGTGGGACCGATCGCTCATCTTGGTTGGACCGAAACGTTATGAAGGGAAACAGAGATATTACAATCCCATCTCGGTGAGACCGAGATCCCTATCAGTGAGACCGAAAAGACTAGGGTTCGTGGCAGTGGCTATGACATCTAAACTCGGTGGTGCCGGATTGAAAGAATTGGTGGGGCCGAGTTTGACTTTTGGTTTGGGTCATATGTGGATGTAAGAAAGTAGTTGAGGGCTTTGGAGCATATTACTAAGCATTTTGAGCAAGAAAGCCATTAAGCAACACCTCATCCCTCCTTGATAGTATTGGCTTTTCCTATAGACTCAATGTGATCTTGGATCACTAAAATAGAAAATGTAGAGTCTTGTGCTTTGAGATTGAGCCAATCCTTTTGTCTTTAGCATTTTGAGGGATCCACTTTTCTCATCCATACCATGCCAATCATTGAGCTTTCCTGAAATGGTTATCTTGAAATAGCATTAGCTCAATGAGCTATATGTTGTTAGGAATTACGAAACCACCCAGGGATAGTTGAATTTTCAATCTCCCCCTTTTTGATAATTGATGACAACGTATAGATCAAAGCTTCGACAAATGATAATAAGATTGAAAAACATTGTCACTTTGAGAAGTATGTGAAAAGCAAGAGCTCCCCCTAAATTTTTGCATTATTTAAAATTTGCTTTGGACTGCAAATGCACAATGAGTTAGGATCACGGGTTACTCTTTCATGTCACATACATCTTGGTGGAGCGCTCAAAATGATAATAATTAAGCACATGCACTCATCACCAAGCAAAGTGAATGACCATATGAGGATAAGAGATAATATCATCCAACAAGCATTAATGTAGCATAGCATATGATCAAACACATGATCATCCAAGTATCTTCACAAAAAAGCATAATGTATCAAGCGAGCACACACATAACAAAGTTCAACCACCAAAGACAAGAGAGAACAAAAGCAACACTCTGTCTCGAAGACTATGATCTATACATCTTTCTCCCCCTTTGGCAACAAGTTACCAAAAAGTTCACAGAAAATGCATAGTGCTAAACGACTTTCAGGATTGGTCTTCAGGCGGTGATGTCGAGATGAATCCAAGGACGAAAGCATCCATCGATGAAGCTGGAGCTGGTGGAGTGGTTGCTGGAGCTGGTGGCACTGAAGTTCTAGCTGGTGAAAATGATGTAGCTCTGGTGTCTGGAACAGGCACGGTAGTAGATCTCTGTCCTCTGGGCACTCTAGCCAATGCATCTATAGTAGACTTGCCCTTCTTCTCCTCCACTTTCTCCTGAAGTTGCTCAACAACTGACTGGATCTCAGTGACTTTGACATCGAGATCATAGAATTTCTGCTCTATGATTCTCTCCAAGCTCTCCTGGTTTTTAGTCAGGGTGGCCAAGCCCTTCTCAGTGCTCAAGGTGGAGGCAATCAAGTAGCCAAGCTGATCTTTCTTGCTCTTCAGGAACACTTGAGATGCTTCTTCAGCAGTTGGCATCTTAGCAGCTTTCTCAGCCCTTGCTTTCTCTTTCTTCTATTGTGCTTGCACAGACGATGGTTCATTTTCATCCATCACAATGGTGTTGTCCTCAAAATCAGGGTAGATGGGCAGGTGCTCCTTGTCCAAAAGATATGTGTCGGTGCCCATTTTGGAGTTTATGAGCTCCTGAATGTGTGGGGCATATCCACAAGATCTCTTCTGATCAGCCGCAGTCCTTTTGATTGTTTCCACAATCAGACTCATGACTTTGAATTTCTGAGGCACATCAAATATATGCAGCAAGTTGATAGCATGGCCTCTGATCATCTTGTGATCACCTGACTTGGGCAGCAAAGTGTGCCTTAAGATCCAGTTGATAGTAGGCAATCCAGACAGCAGGTAATGTACATATCCAAACTTATGTGTCTCTAGTGCAGCATTTGGGATCTCTCTGTACATACTAGCCATGGAGTTGTGGTCTTTCTTCTTCTTTGCATAGACATCAAAGTCATCCTCATTCTCCTTTGGAGCATTGATCAACTCAGCCCATTCTTCAACGGTGGATTGGTACCTTGTACCCTCAGACATCCAGACAATTTTCCCATCTGGGTAGAAGTGATATCTGGAGTAATACTGCATGATGAGCTCATCATTCCACTTGGTGAGCTTCTGGCCAACAAAGTCATCAACTCCACAAGCATTGAAGTTGTCATATACTCCTGGATAGTGATCTTCATTCTTCCTGATGTACTCACAGTCAACCCATCTCATGTCACACACTATGGGCTTCTTGTCAAGCAAAACTGTCTCATAGAAATCCTATTGTTCCTTAGTGTGGAACCTGTAGTCCACTGCAGTTCTTCTTCTGACAGCATAGGGATCATACTATCTCCATAATCTCAGTCTTGCATCCTTCCTGAGCTTCATGTCCTCTGCAACTGGATGTACATCATTGTGGTCAGGGATCTTGGGCTTCAACTTTCTCAAGACAAGTGGGTCATCTTATTCATCATCTGCAGCCTCAGGCACCAGGGCCTTGTTCTTCTCTTAAGCTGGAATACTCCTGGTGTTCCTCTTAGGTGCAGACTTGGGCGTAGGAGCAGCAGCCTTGGGAGCATCTTTGGGCTTAGATGGAGCAGCCCCTGATCTTATTGCATCTCCCATTAGCTTCTGAGCTTTAGGTGCTGGTGCAGCAACCTCTTCCTCTTCTTCCATCATTGAGGGCTTTCCAACAACTCTGGCCATAGTCTTGTTGACCCTTTCTTTCCTTTTCTTCCCTTCTGCAGCTGCCTCTTTGGGTTCAGATTCCCATGTTACTTGAGTAGAGCCTCTGGCTTTAGACATGGGAACTCTTCTTGCAGGTGCTTTGGTCTTCATACCAGGCTTTGTGGCAGCAGTTGTGCCATATTCCTTTTTCAGCACCTTCTTCTTAGATGTGGCCTCATCATCAACAGCCACATAGTCCTCATCTTCAGACTCTGAGGTTCTCTTCTTCCTTGTCCTAGTAGCTGCCTTGGGCAAGTTACTAGGTGTGCTCCTGCTACCCTCATCTGAGGTACTGGAGGGACTAGTGCCCTCACTCATCTGAACTTGCTCCTCAGACTTGTTCTGACTGTCACTCTGATCTGACATGATGCAAACTCTGACAGCAGACCCTATGAATAGATGTGGATGAGGTAGAGTAGATGAGCATCACAAAGCACAAAGGTTTTTGCAAAAAATGAGTCAAAAATTTAGTTTTAGTTTTCCACAGAAAGCATTTCGGAGCTACCAATTTGTAAATTCGGTGATACTGAAGCGGCTTTTGGAACCTAAACTAGTGAACTCGGTAAGACCGGGTCACAGTTCAGTGTCACCAAGACTGCTAGGGTTTCATAGAGAATCGATCTCAGTCACACTGATTTGCAATTCTCGATCGGACCAAGAATCACATGTGCAATGGCCTAAGCCAAATCAGTGAGACCAATTTCTACAACTCGGTCGGTCCGAGATGAATTCAACGGAAACCTAACCCTAGATTTTCAATCCAAGACTAATCTACGGAGTAGTTTTGCTGGATAGGAAGATTTGAAACATAGCAAGATTAATGGCAATGCAATGTGCTAGGAAACGGAGTTAAGAATAGCACAAAGATTCAAATCCATACCCTAATGCGGCGATGGACTTGCTACGGCGGCAACGGCGGAGTTGAATCCTGTTGACGACGGCGGAGACCAGCGGCGGGAGGTCGCTGGCGATGAGGAGGATGATTCGGAGTCCCGATGAGGCAGAGCAGGCTGTGCGTGGGCGAAGAGTTTCAGAAGAATTTCCAAAATTTGACCCATGAGTACAGATAGCCTGACCCTGTCGGTGTGGCCGAGTGGAACAACTCGGTGGCACCGAGATGCAAAACTGCAAGCAGTTACTGCAACTCGATGTGACCGAAAAGTTCAAATCGGTTGCACCGAGATTGAAAACCTAGATCAACTTAGTGATCTCGGTGTGACCGAAATGGATGAATCGGTCACCACCAAAACGCACAAAGAGGTTTTGGAAGTTTAAGTCTATGACAAATCGGGGGCTCCGAGTGCTCCTCACACAGGTTCGAATCTGACTTGATAAAACTTTGTGATGTAGCATGAATAGAGTTTGAGACAAGAAAAGCATAGATAGATAGAGAAGGTTCTTAGGCATTTTTGTCCATCCACTTGGCAAAAGAAAGGAAATCAAACAATCAAAACAACAAGTGGATGTCCTTGAATGAGTAAAATATGCAACCAACCTGCTCACACAATAACATGGCAAATGAAATATGTGACAGAGCATGCACACACAATTCTAGCATCTATCAAGCAATTGGCGATGACTAGGTCATCTATATATGAGTATATTGACTTAGCAGTCAAATGAGAACATTTGATCATAGGTCATACTCATCGTTTAAGCACAAGTGGGGTTACCACTTTTACATAAAGTATTGTTGTGCTCACACCATTAGAGTTGCTTTAGCTCAATTCTTAGAGTAAAGATCCCCCTAGATGTGAGACCCCCCGTAAGAGGGTTGAACTAACCTTGGGTTTTGTTGATGATGACTTCATGTAGGTGTTGAAGATGTGGATGCTCAAAGTTGATGTAGATCATTTGGAGCAATCCATTGGAGTGAGTTGCACTTTCAATACCTACACGGGTTAGTCCCACAAGGAACAAACAAGGATATCCATAGACATAGAGTGATGCACACACAAGATGATGTCCATGATAGCATTAGTTTACCTTGTCCCTTGTCTTACCAAAAAGAGGGTTTGTGACTCCATGAACTAGTGCAAGATGTGGAAGTTGAATGCACTTGTCCTCGCCAAAATGATAAGAGTGAAGTATGTTGGCGGAGTCACCCTCAAGAACTCTCTAGTTCTTCTTCTTAGGGATCCACATCATCTTGATGGGAATCCTTGGAGTTGTAGTCGTACTTGATGAAGTAGAACTTGATGTAGTCTTGGGAACCCACTTGACCACAAGGCCTTAGGAGCTTCTTCAAATGCATCTATCTCCTCTTGAACCTTGTCCTTGCCTTTTCGCTTGGGGTCTTGTGGTGGAAGCTCATCTTGAGATTGTGTCCCTTTGAAAGAAGTATGATCATACTTCTCTTGTTGAGGAACAAACTTCGTCTTGGGGTACTGATCTTCTTCCCTCTCAACTCCATTGGCATTGAACTTTCGTTCAAAACCAACACCTTGGTTCTTCCGGTGCCTTCCTTGCTTGCGTACAATTTCCTCGAATTGCTTACTCCCGGCAAGGCTCTTGTATACACCTTTCTATATAATTCCCTTCAATAAGCTATTTTCTTGTTCAAGTGTAACTTGGCTAAGAGAATCATTAGTGGAATCAAGAGAACTACTAGAAGCAACAATATTGGATTTAGCATGATTATTGTTACTACTAGAGGAAGAATCTTTCTTGTTCTTGTTACTAAACTTGACTTGAGGCATGTAAGTAGATAAGAGTAAACGCTTGGCAATGTAAGAAGAACTTTTCTTGCGAATATCATCATTGATTGCGTTTAAAAACTCATGCTCTTGCTAAAGGTTGAGCTTTTCAAAGCGTAACTTCTCATGAGTCCTTAAAAGTTCTCGATGATCTCCTAAGATGGTTTCATGAGCTAACTTAAGAGTGTTTAGTTCTTTAGTTAGGAGCTCAATCTTCTCCTTATCATTGTCATTCATTTTATCTTGATTAGCATGATTATTTGAAGTTTCATCATAGTATTCGTCAGTAGAGTTGTCAACAAGTAAACCATCAGCACCTAACAAGTCATCTTCATCACTATTGAAATCAACATACTCGGGTGTGATACCTTTGGGCCTTTAGCCAAGAAGCATGTTCCAAATCCTTCATTTGGTGAGTCAAATATGTCGTAGGAGTTGGTTGACACGAGTGCTAGACCGGCAACACCTTCATCTTGAGTATATTCTGAGTCGGAGTGATAGCTTCTCTCGGAGTGATGGTCGGAGTCGGAGACGGATACCCATTCACCAACATGAGCTTGATGTCTTTGTTTAGTGTAACTCTTTGATGACTTGTCCTTCCTTTCCGAATCCTTGCTTCTCCGGGATGTTCGCCATTCATAACGATCATCTCTACTCCTTCTTTCTCTAGATGGTGATTCTTCTCTTTTACTTCTTCTTTTTGGAGAATCTTCTCTTCTTTTGTAGGGAGCCGTACACTCATTGGAATAGTGTCCGGGTCTTCCACAATTGTAGCAATTACGCTCTCGACTAGAAGATCTTTTGTCATTGTAGGACCTTGACTTGGAACTTCTTTCCTTGCTTCTACTCTTGTAGAACTTGTTGAAGTTCTCACCATTATGCTCAATTCTTCATTAAAGGTTTGTTTCTCACTTGATGATGTGGGAGCTTCACATGAGGCTTTGTAAGCACCACTTGACCTGTTGTGGAGCTCTTCCTTATCCTAAAGTGACATCTCATGAGCAACAATTCTTCCAATGACTTCCGTTGGCTTAAGATCTTTGTAATTGGGCATCATTTGGATCAATGTGCACACGGTATCATATTTTCCATCCAAGGCTCTTAGGATCTTCTTGATGATGAATTTGTCGGACATTTCTTCACTTCCTAAGCCGGCAATCTCATTTGTGATGATAGCAAGCCTAGAGTACATTTCAGCGACACCTTCATCATCCTTCATTTTGAACTTGTCAAGTTGACTTTGAGGCACATCCAATTTGGATTCCTTGACGTAGTCGGTACCTTTGTGCATGTCAATCAAAGTATCCCAAATTTCCTTTGCATTCTCAAGATGGCTGATTTTGTTGAATTCTTCGGGGCATAATCCGTTGAAGAGGATATCGCAAGCTTGAGCATTGTATTGCAGCATCTTCCACTCTTCCGCGGTAGCTTCACGGTTTGGTTCTCTCCCATCAAAGAATTCACCTTGCAAGCCAATACACATAATAGCCCAAATGGCGGGGTTATGTCCAAGAATATGCACTTTCATCTTATGCTTCCAACTAGCAAAATTAGTACCATCAAAGTAAGGACCTCTACGGTGGTAATTTCCCTCGCTAGACGCCATACTCTCCTAGGTTGTGAAACCAATGCTATGACCACCATAAGCTATGGAAATCAAAGCAAATGGAGACCAAAGCTCTGATACCACTTGTAAGATCGAAAGTATGTCTAGAGGGGGTGATTAGACTACTTGACCAAATAAAAAACTTGCCTTTTCCCAATTTTAGTTCTTGGCAGATTTTAGCAACTTAGCACAAGTCAATCAATCAACATACACATGCAATTCTAAGAGTATAGCAGCGGAATGTAAAAAAATTGCATATGAAGATAAAGGGGAGGAGTTTGAGAAGGCAAACGCAATTGGAGACACGAATGTTTTTGTCGTGGTTCTGATAAGTGGTGCTATCGTACATCCACGTTGATGGAGACTTCAACCCATGAAGGGTAACGGCTGCGCGAGTCCATGGAGGGCTCCACCCATGAAGGGTCCACGAAGAAGCAACCTTGTCTATCCCACCATGGTCGTCGCCCATGAAGGACTTGCCTCACTAAGGTAGATCTTCACGAAGTAGGCGATCTCCTTGCCCTTACAAACTCCTTGGTTCAACTCCACAATCTTGTCGGAGGCTCCCAAGTGACACCTTGCCAATCTAGGAGACACCACTCTCCAAGAAGTAACAAATGGTGTGTTGATGAGGAACTCCTTGCTCTTGTGCTTCATATGATAGTCTCCCCAACACTCAACTCTCTCTCACAGGATTTGGATTTGCTGGAAAGAAGATTTGAGTGGAAAGCAACTTGGGGAAGGCTAGAGATCAAGATTCGTATGGTAGGAATGGAATATCTTGACCTCAACACAAGTGTAGGTGGTTCTCTCTCAGAAACTGTAAGTTGGAAGTGTAGGCGTGTTCTGATGGCTCTCTCCACGAATGAAGAGTGGGTGGAGGGGTATATATAGCCTCCACACAAAATCTAACCATTAGACACAACTTACCAATCTCGGTGGGACCGAATCGTGAAACTCGCTTGGATCGATTTAGCAAATAATGTGACCGTTAGGATTTTCGGTGGGACCGACATGTCAACTCGGTGGGACCGATATGGTTAGGGTTAGGGCATAACGTAATCTCGGTGAGACCGATTACACAAACTCGGTGGGACCGATTTTTGTAATAAGCTAACCAGAGAGTTGGTCACGCAAACTCGGTGGGACCGATTCGCTCATCTCGGTGAGACCAAAATGTTACGAAAGGGAAACAGAGAGTTTGCATTGTAGTCTCGGTGGAACCAATCGCTCATATCGGTTGGACCGAAACGTTACGAAGGGAAACAGAGAGATTACGATCCCATCTCGGTGAGACCGAGATCCCTATCGGTGAGACCGAAAAGACTAGGGTTCGTGGTAGTGGCTATGACATCTGAACTCGGTGGCGCCGGATTGAGAGATTCGGTGGGGCCGAGTTTGACTTTTGGTTTGGGTCATATGTGGATGTGAGAAAGTAGTTGAGGGCTTTGGAGCATATCACTAAGCATTTTGAGCAAGAAAGCCATTAAGCAACACCTCATCCCTCCTTGATAGTATTGGCTTTTCCTATAGACTAAATGTGATCTTGGATCACTAAAATAGAAAATGTAGAGTCTTGTGCTTTGAGCTTGAGCCAATCCTTTTGTCCTTAGCATTTTGAGGGATCCACTTTTCTCATCCATGCCATGCCAATCATTGAGCTTTCCTGAAATGTTTATCTTGAAATAGCATTAGCTCAATGAGCTATATGTTGTTAGGAATTACCAAAACCACCCAGGGATAGTTGCACTTTCAGATGGTGACATCGTTTAGCTAACGATAATCCACACACATGCGGAGGCTGCCATCCTTTCTGTCCACGAAGATAGCAGGTGATCCCCATGGTGAAGAGCTGGGACGGATATATCCTTTATGGAGCATTTCATCAAGTTGTTTCTTTAGCTCTACTAATTCTGATGAGGGCATCCGATGATACTTCCTGTATAACGGTGCGGTTCCGGGCACAAGACCTATTGCAAACTCAAGCTCTCTATCTGGTAGCATGCCTGGCAGCTCTTCTGGAAATACATCAGGAAACTCACTGACCACAGGAATTAATTCCAATTTAGCCACACGGGTGAAGACCATTTCTTTATTGGGTATGCTTCTACGAGCATAGAATTTGGTATTCTGCCCCTTCCGACTGGTCAAAGTGACTTCTCGGGTCGCACAATTTATGCATACTTGGTACTGAGTCAGCCAATTCATACGCAGGATAACATCCAACTTAGTGGACTAAATAAGTATCAAAGAAGTTGGAAAACAGACTCCGTTGATATTTACTTCTAGATTACGGCATACCAGATTGCTTCTGATTAAGGATCCCGGGGTTTGTACCGGCATATTCTTGCCCAAAAGCGAACAAGGAAATTTGTTTTGGGCAACAAAACTCCAAGAAATAAAAGCATGGGAAGAGTCAAGTAGAATCCCTACAGCTATGTTATTCTTGGAAATATGCCCTAGAGGCAATAATAAAAGGATTATTATATTTCCTTGTTCATGATAATTGTCTTTTATTCATGCTATAATTGTATTATCCAAAAATCGTAATACACGTGTGAATACTTGGACCACAACATGCCCCTACTGAGCCTCTAGTTGACTAGCTCGTTGATCAACAGATAGTCATGGTTTCCTGACTATGGACATTGGATGTCATTGATAACGGGATCACATCATTAGGAGAATGATGTGATGGAAAATACCCAATCCTAAGCATACCACAAGATCGTGTGGTTCGTTTTGCTAGATCTTTTCCAATGTCAAGTATCTCTTCCTTAGACCATGAGATCGTGTAACTCCCGGATACCGTAGGAGTACTTTGGGTGTACCAAACATCACAACGTAACTGGGTGACTATAAAGGTGCACTACAGGTATCTCCGAAAGTATCTGTTGGGTTGACACGGATCAAGACTGGGATTTGTCACTCCGTGTTAGGAGAGGTATCACTGGGCCCACTCGGTAGTGCATCATCATAATGAGCTCAAAGTGACCAAGTGTCTAGTCACGGGATCATGCATTACGGTACGAGTAAAGTGACTTGCCGGTAATGAGACTGAACGAGGTATTGGGATACCGACGACCGAGTATCGGGCAAGTAACATACCGTCTGACAAAGGGAATAGTATACGGGGTTGCTTGAACCCTCGACATCGTGGTTCATACGATGAGATCATCGAGGAGTATGTGGGAGCCAACATGGGTATCCAGATCCCGCTGTTGGTTATTGACCGGAGAGCCGTCTCGGTCATGTCTGCATGTCTCCCGAACCCGTAGGGTCTACACACTTAAGGTTCGGTGACGCTAGGGTTGTATGAATATGAGTATGCAGCAAACCAAATGTTGTTTGGAGTCCCGGATGAGATCCCGGACGTCACGAGGAGTTCCGGAATGGTCCGGAGGTAAAGAAAACTATATAGGAAGTGCTGTTTCGGCCATCGGGAAAGTTTCAGGGTCACCCGGTATTGTACCGGGACTACCGGAAGGGTCCCGGGGGTCCACCGGGTGGGGCCACCTATCTCGGAGGGCCCCGTGGGCTGAAGTGGGAGGGGAACCAGCCCCTAGTGGGCTGGTGCGCCCCCCCTTGGTCCCCCCCTGCGCCTAGGGTTGGAAACCCTAGGTGGGGGGGGGGGCGCACCACTTGCCTTGGGGGGCACTCCATCCCCCTTGGCCGCCACCCCCTTGGGAGATTGCATCTCCCAGGGCCGGCGCCCCCCCTTGGGGGCCTATATAAAGGAGGACAAGGGGGTGGGCAGCCGCACCCTTGTGTCTTGGCGCCTCCCTCCCCTTCTACACCTCGTCCTCCTCCCGCAGCAGCTTGGCGAAGCCCTGCCGGAGTTCTGCTGCATCCACCACCACGCCGTCATTCTGCTGGATCATCATCAACCTCTCCTTCCCCCTTGCTGGATCAAGACGGAGGAGACGTCACGCTGACCGTACGTGTGTTGAACGCGGAGGTGTCGTCCGTTCGGCGCTAGGATCTCCGGTGATAAGATCACGATGAGAACGACTACTTCAACCCCGTTCTTTTGAATGCTTCCGCTCACGATCTACAAAGTGGTATGTAGATGCATCTCCCCTTTCACTCGTTGCTTAGGTGAACTCATAGATGGATCTTGGTGAAACCGTAGGAAAATTTTTATTTTTCTGCAACGTTCCCCAACAGTGGCATCATGAGCTAGGTCTATGCGTAGTTCTCTATTGCACGAGTAGAACACAATTTTGTTGTGGGCGTAGATCTTTTCAACTTGCTTGCCGCTACTAGTCTTTTCTTGCTTCAGCGGTATTGTGGGATGAAGCGGCCCGGACCGACCTTACACGTACGCTTACGTGAGACAGGTTCCACCGACTGACATGCACTAGTTGCATAAGGTGGCTAGCGGGTGTCTATCTCTCCTACTTTAGTTGGAGCGGATTAGATGAAAAGGGTCCTTATGAAGGGTAAATAGAAGTTGACAAAATCACATTGTGGTTATTCGTAGGTAAGAAAACGTTCTTGCTAGAACCCAATTGCAGCCACGTAAAAGATGCAACAACAATTAGAGGACGTCTAACTTGTTTTTGCAGCAATTGTCATGTGATGTGATATGGCCAGAAGTTGTGATGAATGATGAATGATATATTGTGATGTATGAGATCATGTTCTTGTAATAGCAATCACGACTTGCATGTCGATGAGTATGACAACCGGCAGGAGCCATAGGAGTTGTCTTTATTTTTGTATGACATGCGTGTCATTGAAGAACGCCATGTAAATTACTTTACTTTATTGCTAAACGCGTTAGCCATAGAAGTAGAAGTAGTCGTTGGCGTGACAACTTCATGAAGACACAATGATGGAGATCATGGTGTCATGCCGGTGACGAAGATGATCATGGAGCCTCGAAGATGGAGATCGAAGGAGCTATATGATATTGGCCATATCATGTCACTACTATATAATTGCATGTGATGTTTATTATGTTTTATGCATCTTGTTTACTTAGAACGGCGGTAGTAAATAAGATGAGCCCTTATAATAATTTCAATAAAGTGTTCCCCCTAACTGTGCACCGTTGCTAAAGTTCGTCGTTTCGAAGCACCACATGATGATCGGGTGTGATAGATCCTTACTTTCACATACAACGGGTGTAAGACAGATTTACACATGCAGAACACTTAGGGTTAACTTGACGAGCCTAGCATGTACACATATGTCCTCGGAACACAGAGACCGAAAGGTCGAACATGAGTCGTAAGGAAGATGTTCACCGATGATGACTAGTCCGTCTCACGTGATGATCGGACACGGCCTAGTCGACTCGGATCGTGTAACACTTAGATGACTAGAGGGATGTCTAATCTGAGTGGGAGTTCATTAAATAGTTTGATTAGATGAACTTAATTATCATGAACTTAGTCTAAAACTTTTGCAAAATATGTCTTGTAGATCAAATGGCCAACGCTCATGTCAACATGAACTTCAACGCGTTCCTAGAGAAAACCAAGCTGAAAGATGATGGCAGCAACTATTCGGACTGGGTCCGGAACCTGAGGATCATCCTCATAGCAGCCAAGAAAGATTATGTCCTAGATGCACCGCTAGGTGAAGCACCCATCCCAGAGAACCAAGACGTTATGAACACTTGGCAATCACGTGCTGATGATTACTCCCTCGTTCAGTGCGGCATGCTTTACAGCTTAGAACCGGGGCTCCAAAAGCATTTTGAGAAACACGGAGCATATGAGATGTTCGAGGAGCTGAAAATGGTTTTCCAAGCTCATGCCCGGGTCGAGAGATATGAAGTCTCCGACAAGTTCTATAGTTGTAAAATGGAGGAAAACAGTTCTGTCAGTGAGCACATACTCAAAATGTCTGGGTTGCACAACCGTCTGTCCCAGCTGGAGATCAACCTCCCGGACGAGGCGGTCATTGACAGAATCCTTCAGTCGCTCCCACCGAGCTACAAGAGCTTTGTATTGAACTACAATATGCAGGGGATGGTGAAGACCATTCCTGAAGTATTCTCAATGCTGAAGTCAGCAGAGGTTGAAATCAAGAAAGAACATCAAGTGTTGATGGTCAATAAGACCACTAAGTTCAAGAAGGGCAAGGGTAAGAAGAACTTCAAGAAGGACGGCAAAGATGTTGCCGGGAAGAAGTCAAAGAATGGACCCAAGCCTGAGACTGAGTGCTTTTATTGCAAGGGGAAGGGTCACTGGAAGCAGAACTGCCCCAAATACTTAGCGGACAAGAAGGCCGGCAACACTAAAGGTATATTTGATATACATGTAATTGATGTGTACCTTACCAATACTCGTAGTAACTCCTGGGTATTTGATACCGGTGCCGTTGCTCACATTTGTAACTCACAGCAGGAGCTGCGGAATAAGCGGAGATTGGCGAAGGACGAGGTGACGATGCGCGTCGGGAATGGTTCCAAGGTCGATGTGCTCGCCGTCGGCACGCTACCTCTACATTTACCTACGGGATTAGTTTTAAACCTCAATAATTGTTATTTAGTGCCAAGTTTGAGCATGAACATTGTATCTGGATCTCATTTGATACGAGATGGCTACTCATTTAAATCCGAGAATAATGGTTGTTCTATTTATATGAGAGATATGTTTTATGGTCATGCCCCGATGGTCAATGGTTTATTCTTAATGAATCTCGAACGTAATGTTACACATATTCATAGCGTGAATACCAAAAGATGTAAAGTTGATAACGATAGTCCCACATACTTGTGGCACTGCCGCCTTGGTCACATTGGTGTCAAGCGCATGAAGAAGCTCCATGCTGATGGACTTTTAGAGTCTCTCGATTATGAATCATTTGACACATGCGAACCATGCCTCATGGGCAAAATGACCAAGACTCCGTTCTCCAGAACAATGGAGCGAGCAACCAACTTGTTGGAAATCATACATACCGATGTGTGCGGTCCAATGAGCATTGAGGCTCGGGGAGGATATCGTTATGTTCTCACTCTCACTGATGACTTGAGTAGATATGGGTATGTCTACTTGATGAAACACAACTCTGAGACCTTTGAAAAGTTCAAGGAATTTCAGAATGAAGTAGAGAATCAACGTGACCGAAAGATAAAATTCTTACGATCGGATCGTGGAGGAGAATATTTAAGTCACAAATTTGGTACACACTTAAGAAAATGTGGAATCGTTTCACAACTCACGCCGCCTGGAACACCTCAGCGTAACGGTGTGTCCGAACGTCGTAATCGCACTCTATTGGATATGGTGCGATCTATGATGTCTCTTACCGATTTACCGCTATCATTTTGGGGATACGCTCTAGAGACTGCTACATTCACTTTAAATAGGGCACCGTCTAAATCCGTTGAGACGACACCGTATGAATTATGGTTTGGGAAGAAACCTAAGCTGTCGTTTCTAAAAGTTTGGGGATGCGATGCTTATGTCAAGAAACTTCAACCTAAAAAGCTCGAACCCAAGTCGGAAAAATGCGTCTTCATAGGATACCCTAAGGAAACCATTGGGTATACCTTCTACTTAAGATCCGAGGGAATTGTTGCCAAGAACGGATCCTTTCTGGAAAAAGAGTTTCTCTCGAAATGAGTAAGTGGGAGGAAAGTAGAACTCGATGAAGTACTACCTCTTGAACCGGAAAGTAGTGCAGCTCAGGAAAATGTTCCTGTGGTGCCTACACCGACTGGAGAGGAAATTAATGATGATGACCAAGGTACTTCTGATCAAGTTGCTACTGAACTTCGTAGGTCCACAAGGACACGGTCCACACCAGAGTGGTATGGCAACCCTGTCCTGGAAATCATGTTGTTAGACAACGGTGAACCTTCGAACTATGAAGAAGTAATGGCGGGCCCAGATTCCAACAAATGGCTTGAGGCCATGCAATCCGAGATAGAATCCATGTATGAAAACGAAGTATGGACTTTGACCAACTTTCCCGATGATCGGCGAGCGATAGAAAACAAATGGATCTTTAAGACAAAGATGGACGCGGATGGTAATGTAACCATCTATAAAGCTCGACTTGTCGCTAAGGGTTATCGGCAAGTTCAAGGGATTGACTACAATGATACTTTCTCTCAAGTAGCGAAGCTTAAGTCCGTCCGAATCATGTTAGCAATTGCCGCATACTATGATTATGAGATATGGCAGATGGACGTCAGAACGGCATTCCTTAACGGGCATCTTAAGGAAGAACTGTATATGATGCAGCCGGAGGGTTTTGTCGATCCTAAGAATGCTAACAAAGTATGCAAGCTCCAGCGATCCATTTATGGGCTGGTGCAAGCATCTCGGAGTTGGAACATTCTCTTTGATGAGATGATCAAAGCGTTTGGGTTTATGCAGACTTATGGAGAAGCCTGTGTTTACAAGAAAGTGAGTGGGAGCTCTGTAGCATTTCTCATATTATATGTAGATGACATACTTTTGATGGGAAATGATATAGAATTCTTGGACAGCATTAAGGCCTACTTGAATAAGTGTTTTTTAATAAAGGACCTTGGAGAAGCTGCTTACATATTCGGCATCAAGATCTATAGGGATAGATCAAAACGCCTCATAGGTCTTTCACAAAGCACATACCTTGATAAGATTTTGAAGAAGTTCAAAATGGATCAGTCCAAGAAGGGGTTCTTGCCTGTATTGCAAGGTGTGAGATTGAGCTCGGCTCAATGCCCGACCACGGCAAAAGATAAAGAAGAGATGAGTGCCATCCCCTATGCTTCAGCCATAGGATCTATTATGTATGCCATGCTGTGTACCAGACCAGATATAAACCTTGCTGTAAGTTTGGTAGGAAGGTACCAAAGTAATCCCGGCAAGGAACACTGGACAGCGGTCAAGAATATCCTGAAGTACCTGAAAAGGACAAAGGACATGTTTCTCGTTTATGGAGGTGACAAAGAGCTCGTCGTAAAGGGTTACATCGACGCTAGCTTCGACACAGATCTGGATGACTCTAAGTCACAAACCGGATACGTGTATATGTTGAATGGTGGAGCAGTAAGCTGGTGCAGCTGCAAGCAGAGCATCGTGGCGGGATCTACATGTGAAGCGGAGTACATGGCAGCCTCGCAGGCAGCGCATGAAGCAATTTGGGTGAAGGAGTTCATCACCGACCTAGGAGTCATACCCAATGCGTCGGGGCCGATCAAACAATTCTGTGACAACACTGGAGCTATTGCCCTTGCCAAGGAGCCCAGGTTTCACAAGAAGACCAGGCACATCAAGCGTCGCTTCAACTCCATCCGTGAAAATGTTCAAGATGGAGACATAGATATTTGCAAAGTACATACGGATCTGAATGTCGCACATCCGTTTACTAAACCTCTCTCGCGAGCAAAACATGATCAACACCAGAACTCTATGGGTGTTCGATTCATCACAATGTAACTAGATTATTGACTCTAGTGCAAGTGGGAGACTATTGGAAATATGCCCTAGAGGCAATAATAAAAGGATTATTATATTTCCTTGTTCATGATAATTGTCTTTTATTCATGCTACAATTGTATTATCCGGAAATCGTAATACACGTGTGAATACTTAGACCACAACATGTCCCTAGTGAGCCTCTAGTTGACTAGCTCGTTGATCAACAGATAGTCATGGTTTCCTGACTATGGACATTGGATGTCGTTGATAACGGTATCACATCATTAGGAGAATGATGTGATGGACAAGACCCAATCCTAAGCATAGCACAAGATCGTGTGGTTCGTTTTGCTAGAGCTTTTCCAATGTCAAGTATCTCTTCCTTAGACCATGAGATCGTGTAACTCCCAGATATCGTAGGAGTACTTTGGGTGTACCAAACGTCACAACGTAACTGGGTGACTATAAAGGTGCACTACAGGTATCTCCGAAAGTATCTGTTGGGTTGACACGGATCGAGACTGGGATTTGTCACTCCGTGTTACAGAGAGGTATCACTGGGCCCACTCGATAGTGCATCATCATAATGAGCTCAAAGTGACCAAGTGTCTAGTCACGGGATCATGCATTACGGTACGAGTAAAGTGACTTGCCGGTAACGAGAATGAATGAGGTATTGGGATACCGACGATCGAGTCTCGGGCAAGTAACATACCGTCTGACAAAGGGAATAGTATACGGGGTTGCTTGAACCCTCGACATCGTGGTTCATCCGATGAGATCATCGAGGAGTATGTGGGAGCCAACATGGGTATCCAGATCCCGCTGTTGGTTATTGACCGGAGAGCCGTCTCGGTCATGTCTGCATGTCTCCCGAACCCGTAGGGTCTACACACTTAAGGTTCGGTGACGCTAGGGTTGTATGAATATGAGTATGCAGCAAAGAGAATGTTGTTCGGAGTCCCGGATGAGATCCCGGACGTCACGAGGAGTTCCGTAATTGTCCGGAGGTAAAGAAAACTATATAGGAAGTGCTGTTTCGGCCATCGGGAAAGTTTCGGGGTCACCCGGTATTGTACCGGGACCACTGGAAGGGTCCCGGGGGTCGATCGGGTGGGGCCACCTATCCCGGAGGGCCCCGTGGGGTTAAGTGGGAGGGGAACCAGCCCCTAGTGGGCTGGTGCGCCCCCCCTTGGGCCCCCCCTGCGTCTAGGGTTGGAAACCCTAGGTGGGGGGGGGGGGCGCACCACTTGCCTTGGGGGGCACTCCACCCCCCTTGGCCGCCGCCCCCTTGGGAGATTGCATCTCCCAGGGCCGGTGCCCCTCCCTGGGGGCCTATATAAAGGAGGGCAGGGGGAGGGCAGCCGCACCCTTGTGTATTGGCGCCTCCCTCCCCTGCTACACCTCGTCCTCCTCCCGCAGCAGCTTGGCGATGCCCTGCCGGAGTTCTACTGCATCCACCACCACGCCGTCATGCTGCTGGATCATCATCAACCTCTCCTTCCCCCTTGCTGGATCAAGCGGAGGAGACGTCACGCTGACCGTACGTGTGTTGAACGTGGAGGTGCCGTCCGTTCGGCACTAGGATCTCCGGTGATAGGATCACGATGAGAACGACTACTTCAACCCCGTTCTTTTGAACGCTTCCGCTCGCGATCTACAAAGTGGTATGTAGATGCATCTCCCCTTTCACTTGTTGCTTAGATGAACTCATAGATGGATCTTGGTGAAACCGTAGGAAAAATTTTATTTTTCTGCAACGTTCCCCAACAGTTATTATCAGAAAACATACCAATGATGACTTTGGGGTTCTCTTGGGCTTCAATGGAGGAGAGGTGATGAACGTGCCCAGTGATGTTTTGCTGGTTCGAGCATGACTCCATAAAATTGACTTGTGGCCTGAATAGAGCATTCTCCTTGTTGTTCATGGGACATTGTCTGGCATAATATCCGGTTTGCCCACAACTGAAGCAAGAATTGTTGCACTGGCGCTCCTCATGCACTGGGTTGGTCACGACATTCTTGACTTGGGTAGTGGTCTTGTTAACATTCTGTTACCAATTGGGATTGTATTCCACCTGAGTCTGCTGCCAGGTATGAGCCTTTTGCACTGCTTGCCCTTCCTTTCCTGGCTCAAACTTGCGCTTGTGATCGTTGTTAGAAGGCATGTTATATGATACAATCTTATGCTCCCTTTCAGCAATGAAAGCCTTGTTCACCAGAGTTTGGAAATCTGGGAAATCAAACATACTGAGAGTACACCGTTGTTGCGGGTTTAATCTACCAAGAAATCTGTCAATCTTTCTTTCTTCAGTGGCCACGTCATATAGGGAGTAATGTGACAAATGATTGAATTTTTGCAAATATTCACCCACACACTGATTTCCTTGGAGGAGCGCAAGAAATTCACGCTTCTTAGTCTTCATAATTCCAGTACAGATATGATATTTTCGGAATTGTTCCTTGAATTTTGACCAGGTGATTTCTTCATCAGCCAGCCACATGGCTTTTGCATTTTCCCACCATATAGTAGCAGCGCCTTCAAGATAATGAGTTGCAAACGCAACCTTATCTCCTTCTTCAGTACGAGCAATCTCAAGTTTCTTCTCAATAGTTCGCAACCAATCGTCTGCATCCAAGGGGTCAATAACTTGACTGAAACTGGGAGGCTTGGTCCTTTGAAAATTTGACAGCTTGGAATGATGATCGTTCTGATTTCCACTCTGTCCAACCACAGCTTGAACACTTCTTAATATTTCAATCAGATCATTATTCCATCTTTCCTCAAACATACGCAAAATTTTCTCGGTGGAGGGCAGATTTGACGGTGGAGGCGTGCTACGTCTTGAGCTTGCGTTGGTTTTCCTTGAAGAGGACAGGGTGATGCAGCAGATTAGCGTAAGTATTTCCCTTGGTTTTTGAGAACCAAGGTATCAATCCAGTAGGAGGCTCCTCAAAAGTCCCACGCACCTACACAAACAAACCAAGAACTCGCAACCAACGCAATAAAGGGGTTGTCAATCCCTTCAAGGCCACTTGCAAAAGTGAGATCTGATAGAGATAGTATGATAAGATAAATATATTTTTGTTATTTATAATATAGAAGCAACAGGTAAAGATGCAAATAAAAGTAGATTGGAAGCAAATATGATAAGAGATAGACCCGGGGGCCATAGGTTTCACTAGAGGCTTCTCTCAAGAAAAGCGAATAATTATGAGATTATCTAGGCATGATCATGTATATAGGCATCATGTCTGCACCAAGTAGACCGACTCCTGCCTGCATCTACTACTATTACTCCACACATCGACCGACTCCTGCCTGCATCTAGAGTATTCAGTTCATAAGAACAGAGTAACGCCTTAATCAAGATGACATGATGACGAGGGATAAACTCATGCAATATGATATAAACCCCATATTTTTATCCTCGATGGCAACAATACAATACGTGCCTTGCAACCTTTCGGTGTCAAAACCGGCGGATCTCGGGTAGGGGGTCCCGAACTGTGCGTCTAGGCGGATGGTAATAGGAGACAAGGGACACGATGTTTTTACCCAAGTTCGGGCCCTCTCGATGGAGGTAAAACCCTACTCCTTCTTGATTAATATTGATGATATGGGTATTACAAGAGTTGATCTACCACGAGATCAGAGAGGCTAAACCCTAGAACCTAGCCTATGGTATGATTGTTGTTCGTCCTACGGACTAAAACCCTCCGGTTTATATAGACACCGAAGAGGGCTAGGGTTACACGGAGTCGGTTACAATGGGAGGAGATCTACATATCGTATCGCCAAGCTTGACTTCCACGCCAAGGAAAGTCCTATCCGGACACGGGACAAAGTCTTCAATCTTGTATCTTCATAGTCCGGGAGTCCGGCCATCCGGACACCCCCTAATCCAGGACTCCCTCAGTAGCCCCCGTACAAGGCTTCAATGACGATGAGTCCGACGCGCATATTTGTCTTCGGCATTGCAAGGCGGGTTCTTCTCCAAATCCCATATACCTGTCGAATAGTGTCCGGTGTCTGATGAATGTTATGCTCCTTGGCTTCCGCGCCCAATAATGGCCATTTCCCACGTGTCAAAAGAATGTGAAAAGACAGGGGTTCTTTTTTCATTTACCCCCTTAGCTGCGCAAAGGGGCCGCCTATAAAAGAGACGGGGATTTTAGATCCGAAATCACATCATCTTCCCTCCATGAGCATCCATCAGAGCGCATTCCACAAAGATCCATTCGGCCATGGCCAGTCAACGCATCTCCTCCTCTCGCCCTTCCAGCCCTCGGCCCGGAGATTAGGAGAGGTGTTCCGTCCCGCACAGCGAGCTAGTAGCGCTCCAAACCAAGGGGCTCCTCCCCACAGCGTACATGGTCCCAGTTCGAGCCGGGCTTGGTACCTATAGTGGCGGAGAATAGGCGGAGAGTGTCCCAATCCCTCCAAAGGAGAGCGGGTATGCCTTGTCCCTTATTTGATAAGAGGGCTCGGATTTCCAATTCATCCATTTCTCCGGGGGTTACTGGAGTTCTATGGTCTCCAGTTACACCACCTCACGCCTGCCTCCATACTCCATATTGCGGGCTTTGTGGCCCTTTGCGAGTTGTTTTTGTGCATCGAGACCCATTTCACGTTGTGGAAGAGGTTGTTCTGCCTCGTGCCCCGCTCTCAGGAGGGGTCGATTTACCAAGGGGGTGGAGCCGAACTATGGCTCGCCGGGACCGGATATCTATCCGAAACCCCAAAGAAGGCATCTGAGGACTGGCCTTCAGAATGGTTTTATATAGACGACGTCCCTCTGCCGTACCCTGTACGGATCGGCCTCCCTGAGTTCAATAATGCCCCTTTAAAGAAATGCCTGAGCTGGCATCCATGGAGCCCCCAGAGGGAAACTGACAGGGACGTCGTTTACCTGATGAGCCGGATAAGGTTGTTAGCTCATTCCGGACTGACCATGATTGAAGTCATGGCCACATGCATTACACGGGGGGTGCAGCCTCTTCAGTACAGAGGCCACCCCATGTGGGAGTTCAACGGGGAGGACGACGCCACCCGGTGCGGCCGCAAGGGGCCGGAGTCGGCTGCCACTCTAACGAAGATCTTATCCGCTTTGTACAAGGGAGAAGAGGAGGAAATCCTCCGTGTCAACCCACGGGGCAGATTTTCTATGTACAATTCTCCAAGTTGGGTAAGCGAACACTTTTACTTGTCTGTCTGTTTTCAAATTCCCATAGTTAAGTACTTAGTCTAGCAATGTTAATGCAGGAGCTACGCCAGACTGTAAAGGTGATAAATAGTCCTCACCCTCAACCCGAGGACCTGGAGCGATCCCTGGACCCGGAACTCCAAGAGGACCCGGACTTATGAGTGGAGATGATTGATGGGGTGTTTCATCAAATGAGTAAGGACAACACCTTAGTGGCCATTACGGCCGATTATCCCGGACTACTTCCAGCCTCAAAGGTAACCGAGACCGGAGTCCCAGTACTTTCAAGAGGATCCATCCATGCTTATTTTTTATCACCGTAAACCAATAGCATTTTTTTACAGGGGAAATCCTTGAGGCGGAGGCCGAGCCCGCAGTGGCTAGCCAACAAGGGCCATTGAGGCCCGGCGGGCTAAAAAGAAGTGTGGACCGGATGGAGACGCCAGCGCAACGGTACGGCGTGCGACTTTAATGCCCAGGATTTATGCCTTCACGGCATACTAACATTCATGCTCTCTTCAGGAAGAAGAGCGCCTGCCGGACTATATCCACCGGCCAGGCTTCAAGGCTGGGTCCGGAAGCGGAGGCGAACACGGGGCGCGCACCGGATGCTCCTTCGACAGAGGACATGGACGGGCTATCGGCCACCAATTCAGAGGTGGAGAGTGCCATGAACCACAGGCATCGTCGGACTGTTCTTCGTGACGCATGTTTTTCCCAAGAGGCGTTGGACGCCTTTAATACGGGAGATGCGTACCTCCGTGCCGCTCAAAATGGTCTAGCCAGAGCCACAGAGCAGTATGTAAAAGACATACGGGTGAGTAAATCTGATGGTTATATATGCCAGTAGCCCCCGGGACTTGAAATAGTTAAAATAACTGATTTAAGGATCATTTGTTATGCAGGATCTTACAAAAAAGAATACGCAACTGTCCCAGGAGATGGAAGAGTGCAAGGCCCAACTTGAGGCCGCACTAGCCGTTACAAAGAATGCCAAGGGGACCCCCTCAGGTAATATATGCTACAAAAGATAAGTATGTTGTGAAGTGCGGCATGTGTGCAATTCTGACAATAACAGTGCAGAGGGGGCCGGAGTGGATCCGGACAAGCAACAACTCTTGCGCCAGTTAAAGGCCGGCGAGAGCGTGCTTACGAGGGTGAGGCAAGAGAAGAACAAGCTTCAAGATGCCAATACCCAGCTGGGTGAGGAACTAAAGGATGTTCGTGCTCAGCTGTCGGATTCCGTAAAGGAGAATCGGCGACTTCGACGCGGCATTTTTAGTAAGTGCTTGAACGAATCTTTGAAAAAGAGTTCGGCGAGGAAGTCGATTGACAGAGTTATGTCTGTAGGTATGCTTACAGGTTGGCCTGCGGAGGAAATGCCCGGTTCTACGGGTGACCTTCTTCCCGAGCTATCGCAACTGCACGAACGAGTTCGGCAGGCGATGCAAGGCGTCGTCCATGCTTTGTGGCCATCCCTCTCCATGCCCGAAGGCCTTGGAGCGCTTGCAGAGAAGCTGAAGGGAGCGCGGGAGCGCTTCCTATTAAGGAAGATACCGGCCTACCATCAAGGCGCCAGGGAGGCTTGGGCCATGGTGAAGATGCGGTACACGAAGGCTGACCCAGACCACATGGCCGAGGTCGGACCTGTGGGGCCC